>NC_057804.1:527911604-527968779 GCF_018294505.1 Triticum aestivum | reverse complement strand
AACTGAAATTTAGTGTGGAATCTGAATGCTACTGTCGAAACTGAACGCAATGGTAACAGAGAGGCACTTGACATGTAGTTTAGGGAGGGCGTGCAGTTCATCTTCAACATGTACCCCCCGGAGCCACCAGCCACCACCGGCCGAACCGCCGGCCCCAGCGCCGCCTCGCCGCCCCGAAACAACTCACCACCCCCGCCCCGGCCAGCCCTCTAGGCCCCCCGCCCCCACCCTGAACCCTAAGATAGATAGTGGGGTACCTCTCCGGCGAGCCCCCGTCCCTGTTGCGGGTGGTTCTTCCTTAACTCCGGTGAGCCCCCCAACCCCTGAAAATCGACTGACCCAAAAGTCGATACAGTCGACTGAAGTGTGGCTTAATCGGAGCAGAACAGCAGCACGAGCAAGGGGGAGAGCAGCAGCAGTAGCTGGGCGAGCGAGCGATCGAGCCAGAGCCGGAGCAGCAGGAGCAACACGCGAGAGCCGGAGCAGCAGCAGCAAATCCGGCTGGTATGGACGCCGCCGCCGAAGGGGCCTCGCACTGGGGGAGAGCCGCCATGGAGTTGTCGCCCGCGGCGCCGGCTTCAAGGTAGCCGCTCCATGCGGGTGCGGGATGGAGCACAGTCGGTGCTGGGAGGTCGAGTTAAGTAGAAGGTGCGATGCGATGAGTGTACAACCTCTTTGGTGGCACCGAGTAGGCCTCGGCTTCATCCGAGGAGTCGGCGAGGATGTTGTTGTTCTGGTGGAGCAGGTTAAGGCGGCGCTGTGGGGATGGAGCAGCCGCGATAGACGAGGCGATCGTCGGAGCAGCTCCTTGGAGGTGGAGGACGGGGCGGCTGAACCGGCGAGACGACGAGATGGATGACGGATCCTCATACGGGGAGGTGGACGAGGGACGTCGAGCTGTTGCGGTGGACGACGTCATCGGGGAAGAGGCTCCAGCTGGGCAGCAGTGATGGGCGGACGGAGGAGGGTGGGGTTTCGCGGTTGGAGCGGAGAGGTTATAGCGGCCTGGGATTTCGAATGGCGAAAAGGGGGCGACGGGAGGGGGTGAATCATGACTTAGGGACGCGCTTGTCCAAAATGTAGGGTGTGTTACAAAAGTACCCCCCACCGATTTGAACTAGCGGCCCTTTCGTCTCAGGGTTAGATGGGGGATTTCGCGTGTCGGTATTTGGCAGTTGGAGGGAGTTTTCGCGCGCATTGTAATTTCGGGATAGCAAGGAGCAGGTTGTGAAGGCGCCAATTTTGGGAGCATGATATCTGAATTTTTGGGATATAATAAGACGCGGGTTGAATTTTAGGGACAAGCCTAACGTGTAGTAATATTGTACTTGTATGTACCAAATCAATTCGCACTTCCCTCAACCAAAAAGAAAACGAAAAAATAAAACTATTCACACCACACAAAGAGAGAGTCTTGCCCCGTTTTACTATACAAATGCTACTCAAAGCTACTTCCTCCTTCCATCTATATAGGGCCTAATGCGTTTTTTGATGCTAACTTTAACCAAATATTAGAGCAATGATATAGGACATGCAACTTACACAAAGCACACCATTAAATTCGTCTGTGAAAGTTTCTTTCAATTATATAATTTTCACATTGTGCATGTCATGTACTATTAATCTTGTCAATAGTCAAAGGAGGTATTAAAAAACTCATTACACCCTATACAGATGGAAGGAGGGAGTATGAATCCATGTTATGTACAATTAAAAATTTTCGATTGCTGTATAATGCATGTAATCTACTCATACCAACATTTTAGTGCATTTCAAATGTCTATACTACCGCTGCAATTCGAACTAAATTTGAATTCGTTTCTCTATTTCAATAAGAATCTACAATCATGATTGTTGCCAACTTCAACCATCATTCGTGTATTTCCTTAATAACACACCACATGATTACTATAGAGATAGATATGAACTATGTGTACTACATGAACTCGAATTCTATTTTTTGAATACACTTGATGTTGATTCCAAATAACAGTACATTTGATGTACTAACTATATATGCATAATCTAAACCATGTTCCATACGTACACCGTGTTTATCACACAAAGTACCCGCCCCCTACATTATGACAAGTATTTAGACCTGAGTTGCAAAGGCCACACATTAGCCCAAATTATAATCAATGTTCTACATAATGATATCTTCTTCAAGTATCTGTATCCACTTTTTTATAATGAATTATGATCTTTGTTCATCTTTTACACCATCACGATCCTCTTCTATTTGTTGCTAGCTAGCGCTAACTTTCTATCGTGCATGCACACGCCCGCCCCCTCTCACACACCCTTAGCGTCCCCTTCATCGCACACGTTCATTATTTCTCTTGAGGTCGTCCACCAGCCGTGTGTGGCCCCCGGTTCTTTCTGGCACAGACCGCTCGATATACCTCTCTAGCCAAGTGTGCCTACAACAAACACATATATACTCACTACTGGAAACTGGGAATTTGCCATCAGCCAACTCTTTGCCATCTGCTAGCTGATGGCAAAGATTGTCTTTGTCATTTGCTTATAAAAAACAGATGGCAAAGAACTGACAGACGGCAAAGAACATGGTTACCATCAGCCAATTCTTTGCCATCTGCTAGTGGATGGCAAATAATCTTTGCCATCTGCCAGTAGATGGCAAAGAGGTTGGCAAATCCTGTGGCCATCAAGAGTGTAATGGCATACCAGCCCCACCTCTTTGCCATCTGCCAACAGACGGCACAGATTCTTTGCCATCTGCTGGCAGATGGCAAAGAGATGGAGTTATTTTTTTCTAGGTAAAAAAACTGTAGGGTTATTTTTGTTCTCATTGGTTGAAATGTTTGTGTCATGGATTGATGACATGGCATCCATCCATCCATCCATCCATCCTATTTATCTAAACAAAAAAAGAGAAAGAAAGAAAAAAAAACCCACCCTCCGGGCAGCCCAACCACCCAAACCCTATCCCATCCCACTCTATCATCGCCGCCCCCAGATGCAATCTCGCCGCCTGGTCCTCCGCCGTGCACCTATTCACTGGCGACCCGCTCGAGCTGTGCCCCAGGGTGACCATCTGCAAGGATGCCGCCGCCTTCTCGCCCTCCTTCCGCTGCGACGGCGCGCTGCTCGCCGCCGGCGACGGGCGGGGCGTCGTGCGCGTCTTCCACGTCGACAAGCCCACGGCGGGCCCGCTTCGGACCTTCTCCGCCCATGTCGCCCAGGCCCGTGTCGTCCGCAACCCCGAGGACGGCGGCGACAAGGTCCACCTCCTCACCACCGGCGACAACGTGCTTCTCGCCTACTGGGACGTCCCCTCCGAGACGCCCGTCTTCACCGTCCCTGCCGCGCACCGCGACTACGTCCGCGCCGGCGCGCCGTCCCCCGTCGACCACAGCCTCTTCGTCAAAATGGTTCTGATCTGCTATATCTCTATCACCTCCTTGTTGTTGCTTTATCTTTCATTCACAACTCATAACATAAGTTTATGTAGCCCAGGAAGAAGTGAGTAAGAGGATGGCACAGATAGAAAATCTCAATGAGGTACGGCCATTTTCTTCTCTATGCCTCCCTTGACTTGGTAGCATAATTCTTGAGGGTTCCATTTTATAATGCTCGGTAGTAGATGCAGATTAGAAGTTTCTTCGTATTACAATACATTTTATGCCTCCTTTTCTTTTCTTTATGCCTCCTTTTATTAGAAATTCTTGAAGGCTTCATCCTAGGAGTTGATTATAAATCTATTTGTATGACCTATATGTGTAGTTGTTTTATTTATCGCGAACATAGGAAGCGTCGTAGTCTTAAGTCTGATTCTAAGTTATCATTACTAATTTGGTGGCAGCAAAACTAAACTATGAGAAGGAGAACTCAACGGGACCTCTTTTTTTAATACTGCAAAAAGACCATGGTTTCTAGCATACTGTGGTTTACAAAACTTTGATTTTTTTCTGAAGCCAAACGCGACAAAGTATTCAAAACCATGGTATTTTTCAGCATTTGACACTTAACAAAGTCCATATATTGCCTTTTCTGGTTTGGGCTCTTCATGCGGGGGTTTCTTGGCTATGTCTTCTTCAAGATTAATTACTTCTGTACCAAGAGGGTCATTTGTGCATTTTGCATATCGCCCTGTGGCCATGCTTCCTCCAACAATAATCACATAAAGAAAGAAATTCAGCAAGTGTTTGGACATTGAGACAATAATTATAACAAGCATTTGAGCTTAAAGAAAAAAATTACAGCAAGCATTTGACATTATGAAACCCATTATGGAAAGTACTTTCACATTAAGAGAATTTCAGCAAGCCTATGGACATTGAGATACTAATTACAGCAAGTATTTGAGCATACAGAAAAAATTACAGCAAGCAGATTTAGGTTGTAGTACTCACATGACACTTCAACATGTGAACAAAAATAATTCAATTGCACACCATATGTGTACAAAATAATGATTTATTTGGAACTAAAAGATGTTTAACTAGGACATTTTATTTGCTATCCTCAACCATTTTATTTGTAGCACAAGATTAAGGTTCCAGTACTAACAGTTCAACATTGCATAGAGTATAGTTATGTATCTATCTACAAAATAATATGACATTTTATTTAAGAAGAGAATAGGATTTATGGGCCAAATAACCTCAGTTTGAAGGTGCTCTGCTCCAAGCTACACTCACAGTATTCTGCTACAAACTTGTATTCTACTACAAACTGCTTACAAAGAAGAGAATAGGATTTATGGCTTCAAATCACCTACAATAGACAAAGAATAATCATTAGCATGGAGCAAATGACATGTGTGTGGAAGGAGGTGTTGAGACATGCTTATTGTCTAGAAGCATATCATATATTTTCTCCTGTTGCAAGCTATCTCCCCTGCCTCTCAAAATACAATAATTGATTGCCTGAATACATATATGGAATGTGAAACAATATTGCTTACACTAATTGGAATGGAGCTAATTTTTCTTCAATATTTGAATATATGCCTTCAAATATGCAAGATTATACTCCCTCCGTTCTGAATTACTTGTCGCAGGTATGGATGTATCTAGATGTATTTTAGTTCTAGATACATCCATTTCTGCGATGAGTAATTTGGAACGGAGGGAGTAGTTTCCTTTATGAGTATGATGCAGGATTATCACTTATGCAGTTTGATACTTGTGCTGAAATCTTACTTTACTTGAATCTTGATTCTGTTTCAAGCATACTTTGTCGAATTCTCATTGGTTTCATGGTCTCTACAAAATAAAACATCCACTTTAGTTCTTAACTTCTCATTGGTTTCATGGTTTCCAAGAAACAAACATCCACTGTGTCAATCACTCAAGATGGTGCATGCAGTTTTCCTGAAAGTTAAGTCTGAGGTAGTCAACAATACATGTGCATATATGAATATTTCTCCTGGACTTGAACTTCGATTAATGAAAAGACACTTTGATATAGAAATCATACCAAAAAATTGCTTTTTGAAAATGCACTTGGCTCTGACACATGTATGGATCCCAGTGCACCATTTCACTCAATTTTGGAGAAATATGATAATACCCATGGCATTTGGTGCCGGCTGACCCTGACAGTGTGGCATCCGCCCTTTTCAGGGCCTGCTCCTACAAAAAGCTGGGTGACGGGACGACGACCAATTTCTGGGAGGACAAATGGTTGCCGGGTGGGCGTTCCGTCTAAGACCTGGCGCCAACACTGCTCACTTTTGTGCCCAAGAGCACAACTAGGTTTACTTCCGCCTTCCTTTTGACTACAATTCCTTGTGTGAGCTCCTCTCTCTAATTCATGTCCACCTAATTTATTTTTTCAGTCATCTAGGGTTTGGATGGGGCTGGGTTCCTACAACGATGGCAACAGAGGCGATAAACACCACTTTGCAACCTCGCCGAATTGTGTTGCTGAACTGAAGGTACTGTAGCAATCCTTATAGTTTGGTAGCTACAACTGAGATACTTAGCTTGTTTATGCCTTCATTTTTTTGTAGTAAAAAACATGATTCCAGCATGTGTAGAGTATTAGATTTCAGTTGTTTGTTGTAGTTTGTTTTCAGGGTTCAGTAAATTCTGCATCAATATTTAAAGTTTTAGTATCAAGCGATGATGAGCAAGGTTCGCTTCTGATTGTTGTATGCCAACCCATGTTTTCTATTTGTAGATGGTTGTGTTTTTGCAGTTGGCCTACATCTGGATTACTTTCAACCAAATATCATTTTCTTCATATCGATATCCTATTAATTACTACTAGATCAAGGATCTTCATGTTGTTGGTTTTCTTACAAATCCACTCATTGGTAATGATCAATGTTGAGGATATCGCTTATCATTGTCATTTCGGTCAGCTAGGGATTAAAGATTAATCAGAAATCGGCCGATTAATCGATTTTATCGGTCGACTATTAATCGGATATTTTTTTGCAAATATCAGGTTCCCAACACTAAAATACGCTATTTTCAACACCAAAACAATATTTGACAGAAGTGTTACCTTGATTTCTAGCGCTTGAATCCTCATATAATGGCAAGCCAAATAGGACAATAGTACATATTTCGTAACAAGGTCAACAAAACATAAATAAACATAGTTTTTGCAAAGATCGTGCTATGAATAGGTCTAATTTATCGGTAGATTCCAAATAAATTGCTTGTCAGAATGATAAATCGGTCCAAAAGATAAATGGCAAAGATAAGGCATAATCTTATCGATCATCCCCCGATTAGCGATAAATCGGAAGATTAATCGGTGAATCGGAAGATTTCTTGAACAGTGGTAATGATGGTTTAATTTCTTTGATATTTTCTTCAGTTTAGGGACAGCAGTAGTTTCACCACCAATGGTGTTGCATGTAAGCTGGATGTTCTCATTGTTCTCTTGGCTCTGATCGGGTGAGTTCTTCCCTATTTCCTTTTACGGTAGTACGGTTGTATGCATATGCCTCTTGATATTTACCAGCTCTTCTTAGGATTGCCTAACTAGCATATATATTCTCAGAAAAATTATCATCTACGGCCCATTGTCAGCAATACAACTTTTGAATTCTGTGAAGTTCAGTTCAGATTTGATAGCTATGTCAAAACTCAATATTGTATAAAATGTTTTTTGTATGAGTGATATCAGCTTTCTGAGTCAGATAATTTTATCGTAAGTGCTTAACTTGATGACTTTGTAAACTTGCAAGACAGAAATTTCATTCTATAAGGAAGTGAAAGACCTTCTCATTTTCTGATTGTTCTACCTCTCAGACTGAAACAGGATCTTTCGCACAAAGAAAACACACACAGGGCAGGAACATGAGTACTCTCGCCTTTCCATGTTTCTGGTCGATCGAACTCTTCGGTGACCAGAAAATGAGAAAAGGGCAGGTCGTCGATGTACAGACCACAGGCGCTCAGATGCACGGCCGACATCATGGTCGTCATAGCCCATGAGGGGGTGACGAAGCAAGAAAGGAAGGTTAGTTGACTCTCCTCTAATTCATTTTGTTACTGTTGAGAAACTCTCCGATTCTGATTGTCTTAGTTAGTCCTTGGAAATCTCCCAACATTAGATTAATTTATGCATTAAAAACTACAAAGAGTACAATAGTAGAAATTATAGTCATAGAAACTGATGTGGGTTGCAGAATTCCCCGGCGACGAGCCCAACGGCCTTGTACTTCGCCCAGAAAAGCACCATTGGGTCGATGTTGCAGCCAGCGGCTGCAGCCATGCATTTGGAAATTGCAGGAGTTTTTTCTTGAAAATAAAATATAAAATTTACACCTCTTGCACCACTGATAGAGATGTGCCTTGCTGTAATAAGATGATGGGCTCATGACTTATCTTTCTTGGACAAAACAAGGAATCTAGCCATAACTATGTACATATCTGGATACTCATCTTTTTTTTCTCAAGCTATCATGTCAAGTGTAGAGGAAATGATGATATACAGAATAAGGAGAAAGACATGCTGACAGTACATCCGGTTCCAATTTTCATCATACTATGTGCTAATATATGCTCTCAATGATAATATGCCACCTTGCGCTATCTACACACGTAACATGTTCTTCTTTTGTATAATTATACACTATAAAATTATTGTATGCTTACCTTTGGTGGAATTTCAGAGTTGAAAGGACATGAACTTTCCACGCGAGGGGAGTTAATTTTGGTTGTCCTTTGTTTCATAAAAAATGTTGGTATCATTTAGAACTATGTTTATTTGGTGTAACCAGAATTAATCACTGGTTAAACATATAGAAGGAGTATCTCCATTGGAAGGGGAAAATATAATATTAGACACCATTTATTTTTCTGCTCGCTCATGCATGCAATGAATCATTTGGCCTTGATTTAATGTACTGCACTTTTCTTCATTGCTCTCTGTTCTTTAATAAGTCAGACTCATATAGAACCTGATATTTCTTAGTGATGTCTTCAGATCCCATGAATGTCATTTTGCACCGAAGGTTTGTAACCATTGGGGAATATTTTCTTGCTCTGATGTATCAAGTTGCCATGGGGGTGATCTAGAGGTGAAAGCTAGCAAGCCATCTCCTGATATTTTCCTTACTAGCAAGCTTAATGCGGAACACTTATATTTCAGTACTTGTTTGTTTAATTGTGTTATTTATCTGCAGGTCTCTTCCTTGTCCAAAGTATGTCGTACCTAATCAAGACATGTTCATTTAATTTACCCGTCATGTAAATGACACAACATGATTCACTTGTATATATTGTAAACATATATTTATTTATGGCAAGCAGGTGTTCAAATTATAGTTGTGAAACGTGTATAGTGTAAGGATATAATTATTAAGGGAAGTGACGTCACAGTGGTCGTGCCTGGTCTTCTCCGAGTCTATGCTTGTGGTTTGTGTTCTTTAGATCTATTCATGCCCTGATATTGCTATCTGATTTCATTGGAAGGTGAAAATGAATTGATATAAGAAAAATTAAATTAAATGGGGCAATATAGTCACTTTGCCATCTGCCGGCAGATGGCAAAGAGCTTTGCCATCAGCTGGCAGATGGCAAAGAGGCCACGTGTCATCTACATGTAAAATTTGGGCTGGCCTATTGGGCTCTTTGCCATCTGCCAGCAGATGGCAAAGCTCTTTGCCATGTGCTGGCAGATGGCAAAGCATGCAGCCTTTGCCATCTGTTGGCAGACGGCAAAGAGCCTGCAGCCTTTGCCATCTGCTGGTAGACGGCAAAGTATGCCGTTAGCCTTCTAACGTGGCTAACCCCATTAAGAGGCTTTGCCATCTGCCAGCTGATGGCAAAGCCACAGGCTCTTTGCCATCAGCTAGCAGAGGACAAAGAAGCCTTTAATGGTAGGGTTTCAGACAAACTATTTGCCATCTGCTGGCAGATGGCAAAGCCTTTGCCATTCGCTGACCATGCCTTTGCTATCTGCCATGGCAGATGGCAAAGTGCCAGATTCCAGTAGTGACTTCCCCTCTTCTCTTCTCATCGTCCATGCCCCCATATGTCCAATACGATTCCACGCAGGTGCAGACTCCCGCCCCTCTTTTCATTTATCACATACTCGCACACTCCTCCCCCTCGACATGGTAGGCCTCTCGCACCACCTCCTAGCCACACCCTCTCCCCCTGTCTGCCTCTCCGGACCTTGTTTTCTTCTAACACATGCAGGCGTGTATATGAACTGATCTCCCTACATATAGCCAGGTCGACTATAATTCGTTTTCACCAAGCACCAATACACTTACCTCGCTAGTTATGTCTCTCCTTTTCTCGGACACATGACAGTTCATCTTCCTATGTAGTTACATATGCTTACCACAACCATATCTTCTCCCCTCATCATCCTTGAATACCTCCCGACCCGTCTCTCACACGCACGTGCATAGACAGACAGACATCCCCCGCCCTCTCTTATTGATATTGCACTCATACCCTCGAATTGTCTAGCAGGCCTCTCCCACCATTAGTGAGACGCCACTCCACCATCAACCCTTCGACGCTCTACCTTTGTCTTTTTCCCGACCTTATTCCTCTGCTACACATATCCATGGATGTCGATCGATCTCCCTCAATACATAGTTAGGTCTCTCTCCTTCCCCACACATATAAGTCGACAGATCTCTACCCCCCCCCCCACACACACACCGATAGTCGAACGTTGTAGGTAGGTATCCATGCCACGGAGAAGAGCTGCACCTCCGCCCTCTCAAATTCCAGTAGGCTAGCCGCCTTGTACCTTTGACGTGGGCAAACACAAATTCGATGAAACTCTTTATAGATCGTGCAGCCACACACTTCATCCCTATTTTCAATTCTATCGATATCTCACATCCATGACTCCATTTCACACACATTGCATATGTTACATTTTTCTGATTGAGATATGATCAACACATTGCCTCTGTTTCACACAAACCATCTCTCTCACACCCACTGAGGGAGTCCTAGACTAGGGGGTGTCTGGACAGCCGGACTATCATCGTCCGCCGGACTCCAAGACTATGAAGATACAAGATTGAAGACTTCGCCCCGTGTCCGGATGGGACTTTCCTTGGCGTGGAAGGCAAGCTTGGCAATACGGATATGTAGATCTCCTACCATTGTAACCGACTCTATGTAACCCTAGCCCTCTCCGGTATCTATATAAACCGGAGGGCTTTAGTCCGTAGGACACAACATACATTACACCAATCATACCATAGGCTAGCTTCTAGAGTTTAGCCTCCTTGATCTCGTGGTAGATCCACTCTTGTAATACACATCATCAATATTAATCAAGCAGGACGTGAGGTTTTACCTCCATCAAGAGGGCCCGAACCTGGGTAAAACATCGTGTCCCTTGTCTCCTGTTACCATCCACCTAGACGCACAGTTCGGGACCCCCTACCCGAGATCCGCCGGTTTTGACACCGACATTGGTGCTTTCATTGAGAGTTCCTCTGTGTCATCACCGATAGGCTTGATGGCTTCTTCGATCAACAACAATGCTGTCCAGGGTGAGACTTTTCTCCCCGGACAGATCTTCGTATTCGGCGGCTTCGCACTGCGGGCCAATTCACTTGGCCATCTAGAGCAGATCAAAAGCTACGCCCCTGGCCATCAGCTCTGGTTTGGAAGCCTAAACTTCACGGCCGACATCCGCGGGGACTTGATCTTCGACGGACTCGAGCCGCAGCCGAGCGTGCCGCACTGTCATGATGGGCATGATCTAACTCTGCCGTCGTACAGTACCTTGGAGGCCGCACACGAATCCGCTCTGGCCCTTAGTCCAGAGCCGATCGCGTAGATCGATGACCGGTGGCTAGACACCGCCTCAGGGGCTGCAACTTCCACGGCGATGGATCCGAACACTAACCTAGTCCCTTGTGAAACTCATGACTCTGAGGTGCCGGACTCCCTGTCGGGCTCCGAACCTCCTGCGCCCTTGCCAGTCGAATCTGATTGGGCACCGATCATGGAGTTCACCACCACGGACATCTTTCAACACTCGCCCTTTGGCGACATCTTAAATTCACTAAAGCGTCTCTCGTTATCCGGAGAGCCCTGGCCGGATTATGGCCAGGATGGTTGGGATGCGTACGACGAAGAAATTCAAAGCCCACCCACCACCCACTTTGTAGCCACTATCGACGATCTAACCGACATGCTAGACTACGACTCCGAAGACATCGACGGTATGGACGACGATGCCGGAGACGAACAAGAACCAGCGCCCACAGGGCACTGGAAGACCACCTCGTCATATGACATATACATGGTGGATACCCCAAAGGATGGGGACGGCGAAGAAGCAGCGGAAGCAGATTCCTTAAAGAAACAGCCCAAGCGCCGGCGTTAGCGGCGCCGCTCTAAATCCCGCCACAGCAAGAATGGAGATTCCGGCACAGGAGATAATAACACCCCAGAAAGTGCCGAAGACAATCCCCTCCAGCAAGATTCAGCGCAGGAGGACGCAGAAGCAAGCCCTCATGAGAGAGCGGCAGACGAAGAGGTCAAGGATGATAATTACATACCTCCCTCCGGAGACGAGGCAAGCCACGACAACGACGAATTCGTCGTGCCCGAGGATCCCGTCGAACAAGAGCATTTCAAACGCAGGCTTATCACCACGGCTAATAGCCTAAAGAAAAAGCAGCAGCAGCTTCAAGCTGATCAAGATCTGCTGGCCGACAGATGGACCGAGGTCCTCGCGGCCGAAGAGTATGAACTCGAACGACCCTCCAAGAGCTACCCAAAACGCAAGTTGCTCCCCCGATTAGAGTAGGAAGCATACATGCCTTCATCACCAGCGCATAATACGGCTGACCGACCACCTCATGGTCGTGACAGAGAGGCATCCAGACCCTCCACTAAGACCGTACCCCGGCATCGCTCCAAAAGCGCGAAGCCAAGAGGGAACGCGCCGGACTTGCGAGATATATTGGAGGACAAAGCAAGGCAATCCAGATCCATCTATGGATCACGTGGGCGCCCCACGACTCACGACGAATACCGTCGTGCCCGCTACAACAACTTCGACCGGGCCGAACACAACAGACAACGCTCACTCGAGCTACGTCGTGATATTGCTCAATATAGAGGCGCCGCACACCTGCTATGCTTCACTGATGAAGTAATGGATCATCAAATCCCGGAAGGGTTTAAAGCCATAAACATTGAATCCTACGATGTCACAACAGACCCCGCGGTTTGGATCAAAGATTATCTCCTTCACATCCATATGGCCCGCGGCGACGATCTCCACGCCATCAAGTATCTCCCACTCGAGCTTAAAGGACCAGCTCGGCATTGGCTTAACAGCTTGCCCACAGAGTCAATTGGGTGTTGGGAAGACCTGGAAGCCGCATTCCTCGACAACTTCCAGGGCACATATGTGCGACCACCAGACGCCAATGACCTAAGCCACATAATTCAGCAGCCAGACGAATCGGCCAGACAATTCTGGACACGGTTCTTAACAAAGAAAAATCAAGTCGTCGACTGTCTGGATGCAAAGGCCCTCGCAGCCTTCAAACATAACATCCGCGATGAGTGGCTTGCCCGGCACCTAGGACAGGAAAAGCCGAAATCCATGGCAGCCCTCACATCCTTAATGACCCGCTTCTGTGCGGGAGAGGACAGCTGGCTAGCTCGCAGCAACAACCTCCGTAAAAATTCTGGCAGTCCGAATACCAAGGACCACAATGGCAGGTCGCGTCGAAACAAAAATAAACGCCGAGTTAAAGGCGACGACAAGGAGGATACGTCAGTCAACGCCGGATTCCGAGGCTCTAAACCCGGTCAACGGAAGAAGCCATTTAAAAGAACCACTCCGGGTCCGTCCAATTTGGACCGAATACTCGACCGCTCATGCCAGATACATGGCACCTCCGAAAAGCCTGCTAACCACACTAACAGATATTGTTGGGTATTCAAGCAGGCAGGCAAGTTAATTGCCGAAAACAATGACAAGGGGCTGCATAGCGATGACGAGGAAGAGACCCGGCCGCCGAACAGTAGAGGACAGAAGGGTTTTCCTCCACAAGTGCGGACGGTAAACATGATATACGCAACCCAAGAGGGAGCAGAAGCATGCACTAAGGGACGTATACGCGATGGAGCCAGTCGCCCCGAAGTTCCATCCATGGTCCTCTTGTCCGATCACTTTCGATCGAAGAGACCATCCGACCAGCATCCGCCATGGTGGATTCGCCGCATTGGTTTTAGACCCAATCGTCGATGGATTTCACCTGACGAGAGTCCTAATGGACGGCGGCAGTAGCCTGAACCTGCTTTATCAAGATACAGTGCGCAAGATGGGCATAGACCCCTCAAGGATTAAACCTACAAAGACGACCTTTAAAGGCGTCATACCAGGTGTTGAAGCTAATTGTGCGGGCTCAGTCACACTGGAAGTGGTCTTCGGATCCCCGGATAATTTTCGGAGCGAGGAGTTAATCTTCGACATAGTCCCGTTTCGCAGCGGCTATCACGCCCTGCTCGGAAGAACTGCGTTTGCAAAATTCAACGCGGTGCCGCATTACGCATACCTAAAGCTCAAGATGCCAGGCCCTCATGGAGTCATTACGGTCAACGGAAATACGGAATGCTCCCTCCGAATGGAGGAACATACAGCGGCTCTCGCGGCAGAAGTACAGAGCAGCCTTCTGAGGCAATTTTCGAGTCCGGCCGTTAAACGGCCGGACACGGCCAAACGTACCTGGAGCAACATCAACCAAGACCACCTGGCATGTTCCGAGCACGCGTAGCAATGCGGCCCCAACCCCAGCCCTCGCATGATTGCAAGACCAACCCTACGCGTACATCATTACGCTCTGGAGATACCATGGGTCTAGGGGGAGGGGCACGACCACAACAGGCCCAGAGTGCGGCTCGACCACACCAGGGGCTCACAAGTGTGTCTTTTTTTTTCTTTTTTCTATTTTCCTTCTTTGTATACACAGGACTCCGTTCATCAGAGGCCCTGTCCGGCGGCGAACCCGCGCGAACTCACGATGCAACAGCCAGGGAGGGAAAAAGGCTGCGACGAACACTCAGGTGGTCTCCATTTACGAGCATTTAATTCAATTATATACACCAGTCCACAGCCCACCCCTGGAGGGGGACATGTTTATTTAGTCCAATCCCTTGCTTACCGCACTATTTGTATCCTTCCGCACTCATAGCAGAATTCCTTGAATAAATAATGCAGCACTTTTTGCCTGTAATCGCATTACTTTACATATATGTTCACTAATGACATCCTGCACCCGTATATTTTGGTACGGCCGAATACACCAGGGGCTTATGTTCCCCGCAGTATGGTGTGATAAGTCCGAACACTTTCACAAGTGTGGCACCCCGAACTTATAGCATTATATGAATCGGCTCCGAATCATGTCTTGGGTCAATAGTTGGGTTTGCCCGGCTCCCACGTTTTGGTGCCTTATGTTCCATTCTGTCGGCTAAGGTGGCACTAGGAGAACCACTGCGATTGCGCCCCGGTTGAGCTGGGCGAGCGCCTTAGTGGAGAAAGCTAAAACTGACTGGCATGATAAGGCGAGAGACCGGTCGCTGTTCGAGAGGTCTTTTCGGGTCCCTAAAGACTTATGCCGCTTCGAGCGAAGTACCGGATAATGTCCGACGAAGGCGTGGATAGCGCCCCGAATTCGGCCTTCCGAATACTAGGGGCTTCGCCGAAATTTATAATTATAGAATTCTATGGCTAAGTGAGAGTGTTCAAGCATTATAAGTCTGGTTGCCTTGTTTGTTGTGTTGAGCGCCTCCCTAGATGGACCCAAAAATGGGAACAAGAGTGCTCAAGTTTATCCCGAACACCCCAGCACTAGTGGCACGGGGGCTGAAGCCAACGACTTGCCATCTCTCAGATTTTATAAACGGCCGCACAGACGGTAATATTTTAAATTAAACAAGCGTTGCTTAGCGCATATGAACAAAGTTTTCAGCGCACAGGATAATACATAGCGAGTTTACTCAATAATTACATCTCTGGGGCACTCATCCGCAATATTGTGGGCACCCTTCAGGACAGTCTTATAGTACATTTCGGGTGTACGATACTCCTTGCCCGCTGGCGGTGGATCAATGAGAAGCCTCTCCGCATCCAGCCTGCCCAAGTGCACCTTTGCATGGGCAAGGGCCCGACGAGCACCTTCAATGCAGGCGGAGCGCTTGATGACCTCCACCCAGGGGCACGCATCCACCAGCCACCGCACGAGGCCGAAGTAGCTCCCAGGCATGGCCTCTCCAGGCCACAGCCGGACTATGAGGCTCTTCATGGCCTCCTCAGCTACCTTGTGGAGTTCGACCAGTTGCTTCAGCTGGTCGCTAGGGGGCACCGGTTGGCCGGCCTCAGCATACTGAGACCAGAAGACCTTCTCTGTTGAGCTCCCCTCCTCACCACGGTAGAATGCGGCGGCATCGGATACACTGCGAGGCAAATCTGCAAATGCCCCTGGAGAGCTCCGAATTCGGGTAAGTGTCAGGTAGTTTACATTAACATGCTTGCTTTGCATGAAAAATGCCTTACCCGCCGCTATTTTCTTCACATCTTCCACCTCCTGAAGGGCCTTACGGGCCTCGGCCTTGGCGGACTTGGCACTTTCGAGAGCCGAGGCGAGCTCGGACTCTCAAGTCTTTGAGTCGCGCTCCAAACTCTCATGCTTCTCCATGAGAGCCTGGAGCTCTTGCCGCACCTCCGCCACCCGCGCCTCCTGCTTCTCTCGCTCTGCCCGTTCCACGGCCGCATTGCGTTTGGCCGAAGACACAGCCTCCTTCAGGGTTGCCACCTCGTTTGTGGCCCCTGCAGTACCCATGTTATCCTTGTTATTCTTTTATTGCAACCTAAATCCTTTTCTGTAAGGTAACTATTCAAAGTGGTGTTACTCACCTTCTTTGTCCTCGAGCTGCTTCTTGGCACGGCCGAGCTCTTGCTCGGACCGCTCGAGATCCTGCTTTAATGCACCGACCTCCGCAGTCAGTGCGGCAGAGGTCAGTAGCGCAGCCTGCAAACCCATATTGACATACTTTTCAGCAACCCTGCGTATATCTTTTTAGATCCTCAGTCCGGCTTTTCTTTCTGAACATCGAACTGAGCATCAGGGGCTACTGTCTATGCGGTATTACATTACATAATTTTAACTTCTTACCTCAAAGCCTGTTAGAAGGCTACTGTAGGCTTCTGTCAGCCCGCTCTTGGCGAGCCGAACCTTCTGAATCACCGCACTCATAATAGTGCGGTGTTCTTCCTCAATGGAAGCTCCTTTGAGCGCTTCCAGCAAGTTGTCCGGCGCCTCCGGTTGGACGGAGGCCGCCGGCGTCACGGTCTAGCCCTTCTTGCGAAGGGGCCGCCTGCCGGACTCCGGAACCACTGCGGGTTCTGGTGTGGAGTCCGGCGCAAAGTCCGGGAGGCTGCCTTGCGGCGCCTCCGGAGCCTCCTCCTGATGGGTCCCTTCCTGGGATCCCACCTCGGCGTCCTCAGTGGCGCGAGGGGTGGAGGCCATCGGGATGGAATCCACATCCGACGGAGCCAATGACCCGCTCGATGAAGCGGGGAGATCATCATCGGCCGGACTGCAGGCAGTATGCGGCATCAGAAGGACGCTATGTGACATAAAAAGAAATAATAAATCATTCAGGAATCCGGATACTTACGATCTCGCCGGAGGCTTGGCCCTTGAAGGCCATTCTTCGCTGCCAACGTTGGTGTTGGCAGAGCTGTCCGGGGGAATAGTTCTTCCCCTCTTGGACCCTTCGGCCTCCCCTGTTGGGGAAGCCTTCCTCTTCCTCTCTCCCTCCTTTGGGAGAGAGTCTTCTTCCTCCTCCTCATCTTCGGGGGAGGATTCCGCCTCGGAGCCGTCGGAGACCTGAAAACAGGAACTCTTTCGAGTACCCGTGGCCACCTTCTTGGCCTTCTTCTCCGGCACCACATGCGGTGCCAGAACCAGCAGCCCCACTAGACGGGCGTCTACTGGGTTTTCTGGCATGGGAGCCGGGCAGACGAGTTGCTCCGCCTTCTTCATCCAGTCCTGTCAAAGGAAAAGGGAGATTGAAACCCGCTTAGAATCAAACTATTAACGACAAGTGTCCCGTAAAGGGGTAGAATCACTTACCTCGTCAGCTGGACGCTGCGAGTGAAATCCGCGATCTTCCGTCGCGGATGCGGGGGCTTCGGCGCCCTTAAACAGCACCCTCCAGGTGCCTTCGTACGTCGTGTCGAAGAGCCCGCTTAACGCCTGGTGCTGTTCCGGATTGAACTCCCACAGATTGAATGCCCATTCTTGGCATGGGAGAATCCGGCGGACGAGCATGACCTAGACCACGTTAACCAGCATGAGCTTCTTGTTCACCAGCTTCTGGATACAGGCTTGGAGTCCCGTCAGCTCCTTCGAATTACCCCACAGCAAGCCCTTCTCTTTCTAGGAGGTGAGCTGCGTAGGGATACCAGATCTGAACTCGGGGCCCGCCGCCCATGTAGGGTCGCGCGGCTCGGTGATATAGAACCACCCCGATTGCCACCGCTTGACGGATTACACGAAGGCCCCTTCGAACCAAAGGACATTGGGCATCTTGCCCAACATGGCGCCTCCGCACACCGCTTGAGTGCCCTTCACTACCTTCGGCTTGACATTGAAGGTCTTGAGCCACAAACCGAAGTGGGGCTGGATGCAGAGGAAGGCCTCGCACATGACGATAAACGCCGAGATGTTGAGGATGAAGTTCGGCGCCAGATCATGGAAATCCAGGCCGTAGTAGAACATGAGCCCCCGGACAAAGGGGTGAAGTGGAAAGCCTAGTCCGCGGAGGAAGTGGGGAAGGAAAACGACCCTCTCGTAGGGCAGCCTGGGGGTGGGGATGAGCTGCCCCTCGTCGGGCAGCCGGTGCGCGATGTCGCCGGAGAGGTATCCGGCGCTGCGCAGTTTGGCGATGTGCTCCTCCTTAACGGTGGAGGCCAACCATTTACCTCCCGCTCCGGACATGGTCGGAGAAGGTTGAGACGAGATGCACGAACTTGGGCGCTGGAGCTCGAGTGCGCGGAGATGGATAAGCAAAGGAGGAAGAAGGCGTAGGTGAAAAGGTGAATCCTTATCCCTTATATATAGGCGGACGAAGACTATGCGTCCCCACTAGCCTAATAAAACTTGCTTATCTCCCAAGCGCCACCATCAATGGCGCGGTTGGGTTACCCACGTCCGTATTGATGAGAATCCCAGAATAAGGGGAACACGATCTCTGCTTCGACAAGACGTGCCAAGGAAACTGCTTCGCTAAACGCGCTGAGGTGGTATAAAAAACGATTCGAGTAAAGGCTTGGTAGTGGTGTGACGTCATGCCGCAAAATACATCAGCAGATTGAACTTGTGTATATATTATTCTCTCTACAGTGGAATGTGGAATTTATTTTGCAGAGCCGGACACTATCCAGGTGTTCACAATCTTCTATGGATTATTCGGAGGAGGAACCCGCCTTGCAATGCCGAACATTATGCGCGCCGGACTCATCGTCATTGAAGTCAGGTCCAGGGGCTACTGAGGGAGTCCTGGACTAGGGGGTGTCCGGACAGCCGGACTATCATCGTCCGCCGGACTCCAAGACTATGAAGATACAAGATTGAAGACTTCGCCCCGTATCCGGATGGGACTTTCCTTGGCGTGGAAGGCAAGCTTGGCAATACGGATATGTAGATCTCCTACCATTGTAACCGACTCTATGTAACCCTATCCCTCTCCGGTATCTATATAAACCGGAGGGCTTTAGTCCGTAGGACACAACATACATTACAACAATCATACCATAGGCTAGCTTCTAGGGTTTAGCCTCCTTGATCTCGTGGTAGATCCACTCTTGTAATACACATCATCAATATTAATCAAGCAGGACGTAGGGTTTTACCTCCATCAAGAGGGCCCGAACCTGGGTAAAACATCGTGTCCCTTGTCTCCTGTTACCATCCGCCTAGACGCACAGTTCGGGACCCCCTACCCGAGATCCGCCGGTTTTGACACCGACACCCACGCACGTACGTACCTGCACCTAAAGAAGAAGTGCACGCAGGACGCACATACTCACGTCTCGTTCCCGGCCACACCCGCGCGGGTACACGATGGAATTCGTTTCTGTACGAAAAGGCAGCCCACGTGATAATTTGACGCATGTAGCGGTTGTTTACTCGAAGGAGGGTCGGGTACCACGCCTAGAATATAAAATGATTGCTGTGGGGAAAATGGAAAAATGGGTTTGTCTCTCATCACACCATCTCACACAAGGCCGTCGCGGCCTCTCTCTCTCTCAGCATTGGTCAGTGATTCGGCCGCATCCCGTCCGCCGGCGGAAAGGGAGCATGTGCATCGTCTCTCCGTTCGACAGCGTTGAGGCAGCTCGTCCCAATCTGTGGTACCCTCTGTTCTCTCTGACCAAGCTCCAGCGCGGTAGGGCCTTCACCACTTGCTCGCTGCCGTAGTATGTGCAGATCCCGACCGCCGGCACCCTCCTAGTAACATCCCGACGACCCTCAGGTACAGCTTCCTCCGGCCTTGCTTCACTGCCCATCTTCCCACGTTGCTACATGTGGATCTTCTTTAGTTGTTTGCTTAAATCGTATCTCCACCGGCGTACTTTCCATCTTGCAATCTCGTCCTCAAGCCATTTTTGATAAACCACCATGTGCTATCTTTCCCTTTTTACATGGAACATGCTTCTTTTTTGTAGGTGTATGTGTCTTCAACTCATGTTATTGGCCAGTAATTGTTTCCTTTCGACCTCCTTTTGCAAACAGGGCTATCCATTTTCACCTCGTTGCTATTGCGACCTTTTGGTGAACTGCACAAATCATTTTTCTGAAGAGTGTTTTGTGCAGTTCCGCCAAAATGTCACACGGGCAATGTTTTTACATTTCTGTGAGACTGCAGAAAGGGAGATTGGTTTTTCTATCCTCCTCATCGAACTCCGAGCCTAATCTTCTCCAACAAGAAGTTAGGCCTAAAGAGAGATCATAGAGGTGATCGGCTTCTATTTATGTGTGTTATGTTTCATCATCTAGTTCCACTATTATTATAATCACACTGACTGGATATCTTTGCAAACAGGGATGGTCCGCTTGATTTTAGTGGAGCTACAAAAAATGATCGGATTGTGGTGTCCTTCATACACCTCTTTTTTGGCTACAGAGCTGGGTGAAACTAGCTGCCAAGCAATGAACATTGTGCCAAGGAAATGGAGCCATGCCTACGAACAACATCGATCAATTATATATTTTTCTTTATTTGTACACCTTCTCACAACTTTGTCTTCAGTTGTGATGTGAATATTGGCGCAGATCTGCAAACCATTGAGATGTATTAGCCATGATAGTTTCATTTGTATTTGATGGAATGTTGTAACGAGATAATCTCGAGGAAAGACACATGAATCCTGAGTTGAAACCCTTTTTCCCGCGGGAACCAAAGTTGAAACCTTCATAGCATCACAGTACAATTTCATCAAAATTATGCATACATATAAACAAATCCTGAAGGATTGATAGCAATGCCAGAAACAATTCAACTTCCTTTCGCCGACATGTTGGACATCCTTCATCCGGCTCCACCTGCCATGCAACAATATTGAGTGCACAACACAACTTTAGGGAAAGATTCACCCCGGTCGTTGCGCCGCACTAGTAATGACTAGTGAGCAGTCAAATCACAGAGCCCCACCTTCGCTACAGTAAGTTGCTCGGACGAAGCAACCATCATTTCTCTGTTCCTTGAATCCGCTGGTACTCCCATATTCCCACAGTAATAAGTTGCTCGGGCGAATCAACCATCTTATCCGCTCACGTGTGATGACCACAGGAGCTATCCATTCAGATTGCATGTTAAAAAAAATAAAGGTCGATAACTAATGCGGCACCTCGGGCCAACGCGGCCAGATCGCATTTTGCACGAGAAATTACATAGCATGTTTCGTTGACATGTGGCCCTGTTCCAACATATCAGTGCGACGACGGCGAGTAGTAGGAGTATTTCCGAACGGACATGTAGGCCGGGGCGCCTCTTCATGAACCGTGGCAAACTAGCAACCGTCCACCGACTCTTCGCCTTTCCCTCTCGATTTGGAACTGTCGTCGCACGCTCCTCTCCCTCCTCCATTTTCCTTCAGCCCTTCACCCTTTCCTCTGCCATTCTTCGGTCGTCTTTTCCATGGAGGGAACAGGCCAGAAATGACCCCGTTATTCATGCCCCGATCTGAAAGATGACGTGGTGGAGAAACTCATTGATCGGTGCGATGTCATCACCTCGGCTGGCATGGCAGCTTCGTTCAAGCCCATTGCCGACTCAATTAATAACATCATTACAAGGAACCCAAGAGTCAAGGAGCGGTTTGATCTCCCCTATCTTCTTCGCCATGATCCTGATGACTACTGGCGCCGGGACGATGGAGGCCTCACCCTGTGCAAGTTGATGCCGCTTGATAATGATACGTATGATGTTAAGATGCCATCGCTTGAGGGAAAGCGTTGGGCAGGCGCAAATGGAGACTGGTTGTTTACATTGGGTCCAACTACGAGTGAGAACTTGTGAATGTGTACACTCGTGACCGGGTTCCACTTCCAAAAATCTCAGCAGACTGCCCAGAGGTTGAGCACACCGGTATTGTACGCACGTTCAAATATGATCATGGTGACTGTCTTCTATGGTAGATAGCAATTTGTCGAGTTCCCAATCGCTCTTGGAATTACAACAACTATGAAGTTGTTGCTATCTTCGACAAGCTTGTTGCCGTCCTTCGTGGTTCGACTGGATGGATATTGCTCAAAAATCAGTTTCTATACATGGATGTGTGCTGTGATGCAATTCAATACGAGGGCCTTGTGTTTGCTGCCACCACTCATGGCACTGTTTTTGCATGGAATCCTGATACTTTCGGTATGTTTGTCTTCCACCGTAATCATAATTGTTTCATCCACATGCATGCGGGTTAGCAAGTTTCCCTTTACTAATTAACCTTCTTCTTGTGTTTCCAAGGTCTTGTGAACATTCCACCACCTATACTTGAAAAATTTTGTAACCAAGGGGGAGATGATGATGGTGATGATCACGAGCATGAGGACGAGCAGAACGTATATACTCAGTGGCGCCTGGCAAGTAATTCCGATGGATCACCTCTTCTTGTGTGTATACAGCGCACTGAGTTTGTTACCACTAAGGGAGCACGTGTTGTCTCCCATGGTCGCACTCTCTGGACCTATTCCAACACCCGTTGCATGGTATTCGGGATGGATACAAGTGTGCTAGCGCCAACTCCTTCTCCCTGGTACAGAATTGATAGTCTTGGAGAAAACTCGCTCTTCCTTGGACAAAACTATCCGATGATGGTGAAAGGCGATCCAACTGCTGTTGACAAAACGTTACTAGTACCATTTATGAGAAGCAATTGTGTCTATACCTCGGACATTTGGGTGGTTCCCTACCCTGGTACTGATATAGTAGGCCGCTTAAGCCTGGATGATCAGTTGATAACCCACAAGTATAGGGGATTGCAACAGTTTTCGAGGGTAGAGTATTCAACCCAAATTTATTGATTCGACACAAGGGGAGCCAAAGAATATTCTCAAGTATTCGCAGCTGAGTTGTCAATTCAACCACACCTGGAAACTTAGTATCTGCAGCAAAGTGTTTAGTAGCAAAGTAATATGATAGTGGTGGTAACGGTAACAAAAGTAAAGACAGTAAAAGTAATGTTTTTGATATTTTGTAGTGATTGTAATAGTAGCAATGGAAAAGTAAATAAGCGAGAACCAGTATATGGAAAACTCGTAGGCACTGGATTAGCGATGGATAATTATGCCGGATGTGGTTCATCATGTAGCAGTCATAACATAGGGTGACACAGAACTAGCTCCAGTTCATCAATGTAATGTAGGCATGTATTCCGTATATAGTCATACGTGCTTATGGAAAAGAACTTGCATGACATCTTTTGTCCTACCCTCCCGTGGCAGCGGGGTCCTATTGGAAACTAAGGGATATTAAGGCCTCCTTTTAATAGAGAACTGGAACAAATCATTGGCACATAGTGAATACATGAACTCCTCAAACTATGGTCATCACCGGGAGTGGTCTTGATTATTGTCACTTCGGGGTTGCCGGATCATAACACATAGTAGGTGACTATAGAATTGCAAGATAGGATCTAGAACACACATATATTCATGAAAACATAATAGGTTCAGATTTGAAATCATGGCACTTGGGCCCTAGTGAGAAGCATTAAGCATAGCAAAGTCATAGCAACATCAATCTCAGAACATAATGGATACTAGGGATCAAACCCTATCAAAACTAACTCGATTACATGATAAATGTCATCCAACCCATCACCGTCCAGCAAGCCTACGATGCAATTACTCACGCACGACGGTGAGCATTATGAAATTGGTGATGACGATGGCGACGAATCCCCCTCTCCGGAGCCCCGACCGGACTCCAGATCAGCCCTCCCGAGAGAGATTAGGGCTTGGCAGCGGTTCCGTATCGTAAAACACGATGATTTCTTTTCTCTGATTTTTTCTCCCCGAAAGCCAATATATGGAGTTGGAGTTGGTGTCGGAGGGCCACCAGAGGGCCCACGAGGTAGGGGGCGCGCCTAGGGGGGCGCCCCCCACCCTCGTGAGCAAGGTGTGGGCCCCCTGGTCTTCATCTTTTGCGAGGATTTTTCTTTATTTTTTCTAAGGTGTTCCGTGGAGTTTCAGGACATTCCGAGAATTTTTATTTTCTGCACAAAAAACAACACCATGGAAGTTCTGCTGAAAATAGCGTCAGTCCGGGTTAGTTCCATTCAAATCATAGAAGTTGGAGTCCAAAACAAGGGCAAAAGTGTTTGAAAAGTAGATACGACGGAGACGTATCAACTCCCCCAAGCTTAAACCCTTGCTTGTCCTTAAGCAATTTAGTTGACAAAATGAAAGAGAAAAAGAAAAACTTTTACAAACTCTGTTTGCTCTTGTTGTTGTAAACATGAAAAGCCAGCATTCAAGTCTCAGCAATTATTATGAACTAACCATACTCACAATGACACGTAGGTCTCACAGTTACTCATATCAATAGCATAATCTGCTAGCGAGCCATAATAGCATAACTCAGATGACAACACTTTCTCAAAATAATCATAACATGATATAACAAAATGGTATCTCGCTAGCCCTTTCTGAGACCGCAAAACATAAATGCAGAGCACCTTCAAAGATCAAGGACTGACTAAACATTGTAATTCATGGTAAAAGAGATCCAGTCAAGTCATACCCAATATAAACCAATAATAATGAATGCAAACGACAGTGTGCTCTCCAGCGGGTGCTTTTTAATCAGAAGGGTGATGACTCAACATAAAAGTAAATAGATAGGTCCTTCGCAGAGGGAAGCATGGATTTGTAGAGGTGCCAGAGCTCGGTTTTGAAATAGAGATAAATTATATTTTGAGCGGCATACTTTCATTGTCAACATAACAACTAAAACACGACGATATCTTCCATGCTAAACAGATTATAGGCAGTTCCCAAACAGAATGGTAAAGTTTATACTCCTGTTCCTCCACAAGCATCAATCCATGGCTTGCTCGAAACAACGAGTGCCCCCAACATTCAACGGGTCCCAAGGGGAGTTTTGTTTGCAGTTATTTTGATTAAGTTCGCGTAAAGCATGGGACTGGGCATCCCGGATACCAGCTATTTTCTCGTGAATGAGGAGTGGAGTCCACTCCTCTTGAGAATAACCTGCCTAACACGGAAGATAAGGGCAGCTCTAGTTGACATATGAGCTATTCGAGCATGCAAAACATAATGTTTATTTGAAGGTTTAGAGTTTCGCACATATAAATTTACTTGGAACGTCAGGTAAATACCGCATATAGGTAGGTATAGTGGACTCATATGGAATAACTTTGGGGTTCAAGGAGTTTGGATGCACAAGCAATATTCCCGCTTAGTACAGGTGAAGGCTAGCAAAAGACTGGGAAGTGACCAACTGAGAGAGCGACAACAGTCGTAAACATGCATTAAAATTAATTCACACCAAGTACAAGCATGAGTAGGATATAATCCACCATGAACATAAATATCGTGAAGGCTATGTTGATTGGATTCAACTACATGCGTGAAAATGTGCCAAGTCGAGTCACTCAATGCATTTAAAGGAGGATACCACCCCATCATACCACATCATAATCATTCTAATAGCATGTTGGCATGCAAGGTAAACCATTATAACTCATAGCTAATCAAGCATGGCACAAGCAACTATAATCTCAAAATGTCATTGCAAATATGTTTACTTCATAATAGCTGAATCAAGAACGATGAATCATCATATTTACAAAAACAAGAGAGGTTGATTTCATACCAGCTTTTCTCCTGCCAATAAGCCCATCATATATCATCATCATTGCCTTTCACTTGCACAACCGAACAGTGTGTATAATAATAAGAGTGCACGTGCATTGGACTAAGCTGGAATCTGCAAGCATTCAACTCAAGAGAGAAGACAAGTAATATGGGCTCTAAGTTTAAATAATCGCTCATGCATATAAGAGCCACTAAGCATTTTCAATATAGTCTTCTCAACCCCCAAAGAAAGGAAAAGAAATAAAAACTATTTACACGGGAAAGCTCCCAACAAGTAAAAGAAGAACGGGAAATATTTTTAGGTTTTCTTTTTAATTCTACTACAAGCATGGAAAGTGAACTAACTAATTTTTTTTTGTTTTTTTCTTAAAGTTTATCAAACACACGAGAATAAAGGAGAAAAAGAAATTTAAACTAGCATGGATAATACAATGAAAGAGTATGAGCACCGACATCTAGCAATGAGTGTGTGTGAACATGAATGTAATGTCGGTGGGAAATACGTACTCCCCCAAGCTTAGGCTTTTGGCCTAAGTTGGTCTATTGTCAGGGATGGCCTGGCGGATATCCGAAGGTGAAGCTCGGGTCGTAGTGTGCCGAAGAAGACTCTGACTGCCACTGGCTGGCAGCCTCGTCTGGATCCCAAGAATAAACAGATAGTCGTGGAGGCTCATATTGTGGCACCGGCTCCGGGGCTGGTGCAGGGTTCCGATAGGCTTGAACAGCCGACCATAGAATGATGTGAGGTTCTGCAAACAAGTTAAACAAAGAAGGAGCCGGCAAACTAATAGTCTCAGGGTGATGTTTATCAAAGTATAATTTATATTTGAGCTCCCCATCGCGACTCTTAACAAGAAAATCATGCGCTATCATACTCTTGTAATCTAAATAAGCACTGGTCAGCGCTGTTTCTTCTTTATCTTCATGCCTAATAGGTATTTCAAAATGTTCAGCTAGGCGTGAAGCATAAATGCCTCCAAAGATGGGGCCCTTAGTACGGTTCAGGCTTAACCGTCTAGCAACAATTCCACCCATACTAACAGAGTTATCGCGGTATAAACCATGGAGCAAAATAACAATATCAGGAATACTAAGGTTCCCACAGTTCCCGCGTCCAATCAAGCAACGACTAGTAAATAAGGCAAAGTAGCGTAAAACAGGATAATATATGCTAGTGATCCTTGCATCAGAAACCTTCCGGGTTTCTCCCACCGTGATGGTGTTAACAAAAGCTTCTAGTTCATTACGGTGGGGTTCATCTAAGGTGCCCTCAAAGGGTATTCTGCAAACCTCACAGAATTCTGCTAATGTCATCTCTTTAACAACGTCATATAAATGAAACTCTACTGTTGGAGGTGATTTCTTAGGGAAAAAGTAGAAGTTTTGCACAAAAGTATTTGTGCGTAAGAGATACTGATGACGTTGGTCGTGGAGGAAGTTGGTGAGGCCAGCATTCTCAATCAATAAATAGAAATCTTCAGAAATCCCAGCTCTCCTCAAGGAGTCATCGGAGGGCCATTCACAAGGTCGGACCTCCGCGGTGCGAGGCAAATTAAATTTGGGCTTCTCCTCTTCTTCCTTTTGTTTTTCCTTAGAGCTTCTGCTCGACGAGCCCCTCAAAAGTCTCTTCATTATTTCTGAAACAATCTGAAATTGTTAGTAACTTCAAATAAAAGTGAACCAACTTCAATAAAATCGATAGCAACAACTCCCACAAGTGCCTAGAGCCTATACAAAGCATTAGAACTACTTGGAACCATATAAATTTGACATGCAAGCTCAATAACATGGTCACCTATGCAGCACAAATTTGCAATGAATAAAGCACTAGAACAAAAACTAATTGGACCAATGGAGGAGTCACATACCAAGAAACAATCTCCCCAAGCAGTTTTGCGAGAGGTGCTTTGAGCAAGGAGATCGAAAATCACAGCAACGGGGGCTGGAACTCGTGCTTGAGTTGGTTTTTCGTGTTTGTGTGAGGCAGAGGAAGATGGGTGCAGGAATAAGTGGAGGAGGGCCACCGTGGGCCCACGAGGCAGGGGCGCGCCCAGGGGGTAGGGCGTGCCCTCCACCCTCGTGGCCAGGTGGCACCTCCCCCCGTGGTAATTTTTGCACAGTAAATTCTCAAATATTCCCGAAAAAATCATATTATATTGGCATGGCATTCCGAGGACTTTTATTTTCGGGATATTTTTATATTGCACGGATAAGTCAGGAAACAGACAGAAAAATAATATTTTACTTTATTTCTACTAAATAACAGAAAATATAAATAGGGTACAGAAAGTTGTGCTTCTAGTTCCATCCATCTCGTGATCATCAAAATGTACCCACTAACAAGGTTGGTCAAGTCTTGTTAACAAACTCATTCCGAATAATCCCGGAACCGGAGAAATTTCAAATGACACTAAGTTACCTCAATGGGGATATGAAAATCCCCAACAATAAGAATATCATACTTTTTTCTTAACAGTAGGGAGAGGAAATTTGAAACCTCCAAATATAATCGATGGAACTTTTCCAATAGAGTTGATACTACAAACTTGAGGTTGTTTCCTCAGAAAATGTACCGTGTGCTCATTGCCATTAACATGAAAAGTGACATTGCCTTTGGTGCAATCAATAACGGCCCCTGCAGTATTAAGGAAAGGTCTTCCAAGCATAATAGACATACTATCATCCTCGGGAATATCAAGAATAACAAAGTCCGTTAAAATAGTAACGTTTGCAACTACAACAGGCACATCCTCACAAATACCGACAGGTATAGTAGTTGATTTATCAGCCATTTGCAAAGATATTTTAGTAGGTGTCAACTTATTCAAGTCAAGTCTACGATATAAAGAGAGAGGCATGACACTAACACCGGCTCCAAGATCACATAAAGCAGTTTTAACATAACTTCTTTTAATGGAGCATTGTATAGTAGGCACTCCGGGATCTCCAAGTTTCTTTGGTATTCCACCTTTAAAAGTATAATTAGCAAGCATGGTGGAAATTTCAGCTTCAGGTATGTTTCTTTTATTAGTAATAATATCCTTGATATACTTAGCATAAGGATTTGTTTTGAGCACATCAGTTAATCGCATACGCAAAAAGATGGGTCTAATCATTTCAGCAAAGTGCTCAAAATCCTCATCATCCTTTTTCTTGGATGGTTTCGGAGGAAAAGGCATGGGTTTCTGAACCCATGGTTCCCTTTCTTTACCATGTTTCCTAGCAACAAAATCTCTTTTATCATAACGTTGATTCTTTGATTGTGGGTTATCAAGATCAACAGTAGGTTCAACTTCTATATCATTATCATTACTAGGTTGAGCATCAACATGAACATTTTCATTATCACTAGGTTCACGTTCATCACCTGATTGTGTTTCAGCATCAGAAATAGAGATATCATTTGGATTCTTAGGTGACTCAGTGATAGGTTCACTAGAAGTTTGCAAAGTCCTATCATTTTTCTTTTTCTTCCTTTTAGAAGAACTAGGTATATCAATATTGTTTCTCTGAGAATCTTGCTCGATTTTCTTAGGGTGGCCTTCAGGATACAAAGGTTCCTGAGTCATTCTACCAGTTCTAGTAGCCACTCTAACAGCATAATCATTTTTCTTACTATTCATTTCATCAAGCACTTCTTTCTGAGCTTTAAGTAACTGCTCTACTTGAGTGGTAACCATATAAGCATGTTTGCTAACAAGTTTAAGTTCACCTCTAATATCAGCCATATAATCACCCAAGCGTTTAATCATAAAAGTATTCTGTTTTAACTGTCTACCAAAATAAGCATTAAAGTCATCTTGCTTAAACATAAAGTCATCAAACTCATCCATGCATTGACTAGCAATTTTAGTAGGAGGGACTTCAGCTTTATCATATCTATAGAGAGAATTTACCTTTACTACATGTGTCGGGATATCGAGAGGTTCTTCATTAAATAAGTAATTGAGATCATATACTTCTTCAACAGGCGGTAAATTAAGACCATGTATTTCTTCAATAGGAGGTAAATTCTTAACATCTTCAGCTTTAATACCTTTTTCTTTCCTAGATTTCTTTGCCTCTTGCATATTTTTGGGACTGAGAAATAGAACACCTCTCTTCTTCGGAGTTGGTTTAGGAATAGGCTCACTAATTGGCTCAGGATCAGGCTCAGGAGGTAGCTCGGGAGGTGCCCAATTATTTTCATTTGCCAACATATTATTCAATAGAATTTCAGCGTCATCCGGTGTTCTTTCCCTGAAAAGAGAACCAGCACAACTATCCAGGTAATCTCTGGAAGCATCAGTTAGTCCATTATAAAAGATATCAAATATTTTAGGTTTCTTAAGAGGATGATCAGGCAAAGCATTAAGTAACTTGAGAAGCCTCCCCCAAGCTTGTGGGAGACTCTCTTCTTCAATTTGCACAAAAATTGTATATTTCCCACAAGGCAACTTGTTTCTTATGAGCAGGGAAATATTTAGCAGAGAAGTAATAAACCATATCCTGGGGACTTTGCACACAACTAGGATCAAGAGAGTTATACCATATCTTAGCATCACCCTTTAATGAGAATGGAAATATCTTAAGTAAATAAAGGTAGCGCGATCTCTCATTATTAGTAATCAGGGCAGCTATATCATTTAACTTAGTAAGATGTGCCACAACAGTTTCAGATTCATTGCCATAAAAAGGATCAGATTCAACCGAAGTAATTATATCTGGATCAACAGAAAAATCATAATAGTCCTGATCAGGAACACAGATAGGTGAAGTAGCAAAAGCAGGGTTGGGTTTCATTCTACCTCTAAAGATTCTTTACTCCATTTAATTAGCAACCTCTTAAGTTCCTGTCTATCCTGGCAAGCAAAAATAGCTGCAGAAGATTCAGCATAAAAAAGATAACCCTCAGGAATAGCAGGCATAGGTTCATCGTCCCTAACATCATCGTGTTCAGGTTCAATAATTTCTCTTTCTCTAGACCTAGCAATTTGCTCATCAAGATATTCACCAAGTGGCACAGTAGTATCAAGCATAGAAGTAGTTTCATCATAAGTATCATGCATAGCACAAGTGGCATCATCAATAACATGCGACATATTAGAATCAATAGCAGTAGTAAGTTTAGGTGTCGCAAACTTACTCATAACAGAAGGAGAATCTAGTGCAAGGCTAGATGGCAATCCCTTACCTCCCCTCGTAGTTGAGGGCAAAATAGTAGTTCGATCATCTTTCAAGTTCTTCATAGTGTCCAGCAGATATAAATCCCAAGTGACTCAAAGAATAGAGCTATGCTCCCCGGCAACGGCTCCAGAAAATAGTCTTGATAACCCAAAAGTATAGGGGATCGCAACAGTTTTCGAGGGTAGAGTATTCAACCCAAATTTATTGATTCGACACAAAGGGAGCCAAAGAATATTTTCAATTATTAGCAGCCGAGCTGTCAATTAAACCACACCTGGAAACTTAGTATCTGCAGCAAAGTGTTTAGTAGCAAAGTAATATGATAGTGGTGGTAACGGTAACAAAAGTAAAGACAGTAAAAGTAATGTTTTTGATATTTTGTAGTGATTGTAACAGTAGCAACGGAAAAGTAAATAAGCGAGAACCAGTATATGGAAAACTCGTAGGCACCGGATTAGCGATGGATAATTATGCCGGATGTGGTTCATCATGTAGCAGTCATAACATAGGGTGACATAGAACTAGCTCCAGTTCATCAATGTAATGTAGGCATGTATTCCGTATATAGTCATACGTGCTTATGGAAAAGAACTTGCATGACATCTTTTGTCCTACCCTCCCGTGGAAGCGGGGTCCTATTGGAAACTAAGGGATATTAAGGCCTCCTTTTAATAGAGAACCGGAACAAAGCATTAGCACATAGTAAATACATGAACTCCTGAAACTATGGTCATCACCGGGAGTGGTCCCGATTATTGTCACTTCGGGGTTGCCGAATTATAACACATAGTAGGTGACTATAGACTTGCAAGATAGGATCTAGAACACACATATATTCATGAAAACATAATAGGTTCAGATCTGAAATCATGGCACTCGGGCCCTAGTGACAAGCATTAAGCATAGCAAAGTCATAGCAACATCAATCTCAGAACATAATGGATACTAGGGATCAAACCCTAACAAAACTAACTCGATTACATGATAAATCTCATCCAACCCATCACCGTCCAGCAAGCCTACGACGCAATTACTCACGCACGGCGGTGAGCATCATGAAATTGGTGATGGAGGATGGTTGATGATGACGACGGCGACGAATCCCCCTCTCTGGAGCCCCGAACGGACTCCAGATCAGCCCTCCCGAGAGAGATTAGGGCTTGGCGGCGGCTCCGTATCGTAAAACGCGATGATTTCTTCTCTCTGATTGTTTTCTCCTTGAAAGCCAATATATGGAGTTGGAGTTGGGGTCGGAGGGCCACCATGGGGCCCACGAGGTAGGGGGGCGCACCCAGGGGGGCGCCCCCCACCCTCGTGAGCAGGGTGTGGGCCCCCTATTCTTCATCTTTTGATAGGATTTTTCTTTATTTTTTCTAAGGTGTTCCGTGGAGTTTCAGGACATTCCGAGAATTTTTATTTTCTGCACAAAAAACAACACCATGGCAGTTCTGCTGAAAACAGCGTCAGTCCAGGTTAGTTCCATTGAAATCATACAAGTTAGAGTCCAAAACAAGGGCAAAAGTGTTTGGAAAAGTAGATACGACGGAGATGTATCATCAGTCTGCGTTGGTCTCGAGATCGACAATAGATGGCCCATCCGAGAGAATCACTTGTGGTTCAAAGCAAGTGTTTCCAACACCGAGGATTGGTTGAGTTGAAGTTCATTTCATTGCTTGTTATTTGTTGTGTGGTGAAAACTTTAGTATTTATAATGTATCCTCATTTTCGATGTGGGTGGATGACCTGTTGTATGTAATAAAATGATATGCCTGTGATAAACATACTAAATTTATGAATGGCTTTCGAGTTGCTTCTGTGAGTGAGTGGTGCAACGAGGAAAAAAATATATTTTCCGAATACATAATTGTACGTGCATTTCAACAGGTTATCGGATGAGGCCAATCAACAATAGTAGTACACTATTTATACTAGATTCACATGCTTTGCGCGTCGTGCGGGTGTTTTTATTGTAGCCATATTGTACGTAACCAGCACCTCGAATCCTCGATACTAGTACTATATAGTAAGTAGTAGGAGTAGTAGGGTGGCATATGGGCCAGAACAAGCATTCACGTCCAGGAGTACGACACACACCACCAGCACGACTTCCATCTGACACCATATTTCTTGGAGTCTGTTCTATAGCAATCTCTTCAACCTCATCATTTCTCTAACTCAGCCATCACGCGGCAGGCGAGGTGGGGGTTTGCCGACAGTCGGTTTCCTCAACTGTGGTCCCACTTGTAAGGCCAACTCCAACGCTCTATCAATATATGGATGTACTCTTCTTCCCAATACAAAACTTGTATCCATTCTACTCCCTCCTTTGCACAATACATGCCTTCTATTTGTGTCACATCCTAGCTGGTTCATGCATTAGAGTGTTGCATCATGTTTAGTTTTCCAGAAAACATGAAATGGGGATGACAGAACCCCCAACACCCCCCTGAAAACAACTAGGGTTTACTAAAATTATTTTCAATGAACCTGGAATGCCCTTCTAAAAAGTCTACCCTTTTTGTTTTGGGTTAGAACCTCCGACAAAATGGGTTCACATTTTTCTAGGACACATAAGGTCATTGGATTAAATAATACCAATTGCATTTGGGCATATAAATGCTATAAAATATTTTAAATGCCCAAATAATTCCGAAAATAAGTGTGGGCTATTGGAAATAATCTAAACAGAGCCCCTGATTATTTTCAGGATTTTTAAAGATGCCTAAGTATTTTTAATAAAGCCACACAGTTACAGAAAAATAGAAAATAGAAAATAAAAGAGAAGGAGGCAACTTACCTGGCCGCAGCCCACCTGGCAGCCCACCTGGCAGGCCCAACACTGTGCTGGCCCATGCCAGCCAGCTGCTTCATCCTTGCCAGGCAGACACAGAGGTGACGCCGGCGAGCACGAGCTCGCCACGGTGCCACCTGCTTGCGGCCCGCGCCCCTGGCCACCTGGGTGTGCTCCACGTCGCCGCCCCGACCCTGTGGACACCTCACTCGCCCCCCTGCCTCTCTCCCTTGCTCTCCTGCACCATGGGCGACGCTGCTGCGCCCGCGCCACCGTAGTTCTTGCGTCCTCCGTCGTCCCCACGCTGCGCCACCAAGTCAAACAGCTTCACCGTCGTTGTCTCCCTCGAGCAGCCCGGGCCCCGAGCACTCGCGTGCCCTGTTTCGTCCTCTTCGAGCTCAACTTCACCGAGCACCGCCACAGATTCCCTTCGCCATCGCCACCGCATCAGCTCGTCCCCGACCGCGCCGTTTGCTCCTACGTGACCTCCATGAGCTCAGCTGCCTCCCCATCCTCTCCATTTGCCTTCTTGTGCACCATAGCGATTGCACGAAGCTCCATCGCACACGCCGCCACCGAGCTCGTCGCCGACGTGACTCGGGCCACCCACTGGCCACACCCCGACGTCCAACACACTCCCCGCACTCACAGGAATTCGTAGCACCACTCCACGCGCCTTGCCATACCCTGTAGCTTAGGGTTCGACTTAACCCGGCTTCGGTGACCGCCAAGGTCGTTGCCGGCGACATTCCCGGCCACCCCGAGCTCCACCACTGCCACCAAACGACGTGGCTCGTTCCCAGCTACGCGTAAATGGTATCCACCGTCCATTTGGTCGCCGGAGCACGAAAATGCACTCCCACCGCCGCGTCTGGCCTCGCTGGCGGCTAAACACCGGCGGGTTTGACCCCGTTGACCTTGACTGGGCGGGCCCAGGTTGACTACCCCTTGAGTCTATGAGAAGTGGGGCCCGCCCTCCTAATTAACCTAGGGTTAGCACTAACTAATTTTGTTAGTTTAAACTAACTACTGCCACGTGGGACCCACTGGTCGGTTTGACCTGGACCAGCTTCGTTGACTGATGACGTCACCCTGACGCAATGCTGACGCATTAACTCAATTACTGAAATTATTCTTATACAGGAAATTCCAGAAAATAGTACAAACTTCAAAAATTCATAGAAATTGATCTGTAACTCCAAATGCAAAGTTTTATATATGAAAAATGATCAGAAAAATCCAATCTATCCATCTGTACCATTTTCATGCATGTTAGAGCAATGTAACCTTGCTGTTTAGGTGAAAAAATCCAATCTATCCATCTGTACCATTTTCATGCATGCTAGCATTTGAATCCTTGATTCAAATGTGCTCAAACTATTCTGTCCTAAGTTGCACTAGCCCAAACACACTCATTTTTGCCATGTCATTGCATGCATCATATTATTGCATATTGCCATGTGGTGATTGTGTTTCAATGTGTTCTTCATGGTAGGTTCTGCCTCCGAGGATATTGACGAGTATCCAACTGAAGGGCAATATTCCACTACCACTCCGTCAGGCAAGGAAAACCCCCTTATTCATTCCGATATAATCCTACTCTCTCGCTCCAGCTCTCTTTTACTGCATTAGGACAACAACGATTCATCTGTTATTTACTGCGGTAGCTGAACCCCTTTATCCTCTGCATGACCTGTCATTGCCACAGTAAATAGATGAAACCCACTAGCATGAGTAGGAGTTGTTTGAGCCCTGTTGTGCCTACTCATTCATGCTTGTTTGTCATGCCTGCTACTACTTAGAGTTGAGTTAGGTCTGATTCATCGGGGATGAGTCGGAGATGTGTGAATATGTCCTACTGTGTGTGAGCTAAGTGTGTGAACACGATTTGGTAAAGGTAGCCGTGAGAGGCCATGTAGGCGTACATGGTGGGTTGTCTCATTGAAGCCGTCCTCCGGAACTGAGTTCTGTGTTTGTGATCCATGAAACAGTTACTACCACACATTGGGCCCGAAACCAATGGACCCTCTCGGCTTCTTAATCACCCTTGTCCTCTGTCCAGGAGTTGCAAGTAGTTTCTGGTGTTTGTAGTATGCTGGAGGCCGTGGGCAGCGATGACCGGAGGGGTGGGCTGTTATGCGGTAGGCACGTGGCACGGTATACCAGGCACCCGTTTGGTGTCCCGGGAACCCTGCACACATCGTTCGGGGCCGTGTGTGGAAACCTCGGCCGGACTCCCTGCGGATGGAACATGAATAGGCGATAAACCTGGACTAGAGACTTGAGTGCTTAGGTAGGTCGTGGCCGACACCCTCGTTGGGCTTCCGCTTGAAGGTTGCTGAGTACATGTCGTGTAAATGGCGGTAAGTGGTGAGAGCGTGTGTGAAGAAGTACACCCCTGCAGGGTTAACATCTTCAGCTTTAATACCTTTTTCTTTCCTAGATTTCTTTGCCTCTTGCATATTTTTGGGACTGAGAAATAGAACACCTCTCTTCTTCGGAGTTGGTTTAGGAATAGGCTCACTAATTGGCTCAGGATCAGGCTCAGGAGGTAGCTCGGGAGGTGCCCAATTATTTTCATTTGCCAACATATTATTCAAAAGAATTTCAGCGTCATCCGGTGTTCTTTCCCTGAAAAGAGAACCAGCACAACTATCCAGGTAATCTCTGGAAGCATCAGTTAGTCCATTATAAAAGATATCAAATATTTTAGGTTTCTTAAGAGGATGATCAGGCAAAGCATTAAGTAACTTGAGAAGCCTCCCCCAAGCTTGTGGGAGACTCTCTTCTTCAATTTGCACAAAAATTGTATATTTCCCACAAGGCAACTTGTTTCTTATGAGCAGGGAAATATTTAGCAGAGAAGTAATAAACCATATCCTGGGGACTTTGCACACAACTAGGATCAAGAGAGTTATACCATATCTTAGCATCACCCTTTAATGAGAATGGAAATATCTTAAGTAAATAAAGGTAGCGCGATCTCTCATTATTAGTAATCAGGGCAGCTATATCATTTAACTTAGTAAGATGTGCCACAACAGTTTCAGATTCATTGCCATAAAAAGGATCAGATTCAACCGAAGTAATTATATCTGGATCAACAGAAAAATCATAATAGTCCTGATCAGGAACACAGATAGGTGAAGTAGCAAAAGCAGGGTTGGGTTTCATTCTACATCTAAAGATTCTTTACTCCATTTAATTAGCAACCTCTTAAGTTCCTGTCTATCCTGGCAAGCAAAAATAGCTGCAGAAGATTCAGCATAAAAAAGATAACCCTCAGGAATAGCAGGCATAGGTTCATCGTCCCTAACATCATCGTGTTCAGGTTCAATAATTTCTCTTTCTCTAGACCTAGCAATTTGCTCATCAAGATATTCACCAAGTGGCACAGTAGTATCAAGCATAGAAGTAGTTTCATCATAAGTATCATGCATAGCACAAGTGGCATCATCAATAACATGCGACATATCAGAATCAATAGCAGTAGTAAGTTTAGGTGTCGCAAACTTACTCATAACAGAAGGAGAATCTAGTGCAAGGCTAGATGGCAATCCCTTACCTCCCCTCGTAGTTGAGGGCAAAATAGTAGTTCGATCATCTTTCAAGTTCTTCATAGTGTCCAGCAGATATAAATCCCAAGTGACTCAAAGAATAGAGCTATGCTCCCCGGCAACGGCTCCAGAAAATAGTCTTGATAACCCAAAAGTATAGGGGATCGCAACAGTTTTCGAGGGTAGAGTATTCAACCCAAATTTATTGATTCGACACAAAGGGAGCCAAAGAATATTTTCAATTATTAGCAGCCGAGTTGTCAATTAAACCACACCTGGAAACTTAGTATCTGCAGCAAAGTGTTTAGTAGCAAAGTAATATGATAGTGGTGGTAACAGTAACAAAAGTAAAGACAGTAAAAGTAATGTTTTTGATATTTTGTAGTGATTGTAACAGTAGCAACGGAAAAGTAAATAAACGAGAACCAGTATATGGAAAACTCGTAGGCACCGGATTAGCGATGGATAATTATGCCGGATGTGGTTCATCATGTAGCAGTCATAACATAGGGTGACATAGAACTAGCTCCAGTTCATCAATGTAATGTAGGCATGTATTCCGTATATAGTCATACGTGCTTATGGAAAAGAACTTGCATGACATCTTTTGTCCTACCCTCCCGTGGAAGCGGGGTCCTATTGGAAACTAAGGGATATTAAGGCCTCCTTTTAATAGAGAACCGGAACAAAGCATTAGCACATAGTAAATACATGAACTCCTGAAACTATGGTCATTACCAGGAGTGGTCCCGATTATTGTCACTTCGGGGTTGCCGAATTATAACACATAGTAGGTGACTATAGACTTGCAAGATAGGATCTAGAACACACATATATTCATGAAAACATAATAGGTTCAGATCTGAAATCATGGCACTCGGGCCCTAGTGACAAGCATTAAGCATAGCAAAGTCATAGCAACATCAATCTCAGAACATAATGGATACTAGGGATCAAACCCTAACAAAACTAACTCGATTACATGATAAATCTCATCCAACCCATCACCGTCCAGCAAGCCTATGATGCAATTACTCACGCACGGCGGTGAGCATCATGATATTGGTGATGGAGGATGGTTGATGATGACGACGGCGACGAATCCCCCCCTCCGGAGCCCCGAACGGACTCCAGATCAGCCCTCCCGAGAGAGATTAGGGCTTGGCGGCGGCTCCGTATCGTAAAACGCGATGATTTCTTCTCTCTGATTGTTTTATCCTTGAAAGCCAATATATGGAGTTGGAGTTGGGGTCGGAGGACCACCATGGGGCCCACGAGGTAGGGGGGTGCACCCAGGGGGGCGCCCCCCACCCTCGTGAGCAGGGTGTGGGCCCCCTATTCTTCATCTTTTGCGAGGATTTTTCTTTATTTTTTCTAAGGTGTTCCGTGGAGTTTCAGGACATTCCGAGAATTTTTATTTTCTGCACAAAAAACAACACCATGGCAGTTCTGCTGAAAACAGCGTCAGTCCAGGTTAGTTCCATTCAAATCATACAAGTTAGAGTCCAAAACAAGGGCAAAAGTGTTTGGAAAAGTAGATACGACAGAGATGTATCATCAGTCTGCGTTGGTCTCGAGATCGACAATAGATGGCCCATCCGAGAGAATCACTTGTGGTTCAAAGCAAGTGTTTCCAACACCGAGGATTGGTTGAGTTGAAGTTCATTTCATTGCTTGTTATTTGTTGTGTGGTGAAAACTTTAGTATTTATAATGTATCCTCATTTTCGATGTGGGTGGATGACCTGTTGTATGTAATAAAATGATATGCCTGTGATAAACTTACTAAATTTATGAATGGCTTTCGAGTTGCTTCTGTGAGTGAGTGGTGCAACGAGGAAAAAAATATATTTTCCAAATACATAATTGTACGTGCATTTCAACAGGTTATCGGATGAGGCCAATCAACAATAGTAGTACACTATTTATACTAGATTCACATGCTTTGCGCGTCGTGCGGGTGTTTTTATTGTAGCCATATTGTACGTAACCAGCACCTCGAATCCTCGATACTAGTACTATATAGTAAGTAGTAGGAGTAGTAGGGTGGCATATGGGCCAGAACAAGCATTCACGTCCAGGAGTACGACACACACCACCAGCACGACTTCCATCTGACACCATATTTCTTGGAGTCTGTTCTATAGCAATCTCTTCAACCTCATCATTTCTCTAACTCAGCCATCACGCGGCAGGCGAGGTGGGGGTTTGCCGATAGTCGGTTTCCTCAACTGTGGTCCCACTTGTAAGGCCAACTCCAACGCTCTATCAATATATGGATGTACTCTTCTTCCCAATACAAAACTTGTATCCATTCTACTCCCTCCTTTGCACAATACATGCATTCTATTTGTGTCACATCCTAGCTGGTTCATGCATTAGAGTGTTGCATCATGTTTAGTTTTCCAGAAAACATGAAATGGGGCTGACAGAACCCCCAACACCCCCCTGAAAACAACTAGGGTTTACTAAAATTATTTTCAATGAACCTGGAATGCCCTTCTAAAAAGTCTACCCTTTTTGTTTTGGGTTAGAACCTCCGACAAAATGGGTTCACATTTTTCTAGGACACATAAGGTCATTGGATTAAATAATACCAATTGCATTTGGGCATATAAATGCTATAAAATATTTTAAATGCCCAAATAATTCCGAAAATAAGTGTGGGCTATTGGAAATAATCTAAACAGAGCCCCTGATTATTTTCAGGATTTTTAAAGATGCCTAAGTATTTTTAATAAAGCCACACAGTTACAGAAAAATAGAAAACAGAAAATAAAAGAGAAGGAGGCAACTTACCTGGCCGCAGCCCACCTGGCAGGCCCAACACTGTGCTGGCCCATGCCAGCCAGCTGCTTCGTCCTTGCCAGGCAGACACAGAGGTGACGCCGGCGAGCACGAGCTCGCCACGGTGCCACCTGCTTGCGGCCCGCGCCCCTGGCCACCTGGGTGAGCTCCACGTCGCCGCCCCGACCCCGTGGACACCTCACTCGCCCCCCTGCCTCTCTCCCTTGCTCTCCTGCACCATGGGCGACGCTGCTGCGCCCGCGCCACCGTAGTTCTTGCGTCCTCCGTCGTCCCCACGCCGCGCCACCAAGTCAAACAGCTTCACCGTCGTCGTCTCCGTCGAGCAGCCCGGGCCCCGAGCACTCGCGTGCCCTGTTTCGTCCTCTTCGAGCTCGACTTCACCGAGCACCGCCGCAGATTCCCTTCGCCATCGCCACCGCATCAGCTCGTCCCCGACTGCGCCGTTTGCTCCTACGTGACCTCCATGAGCTCAGCTGCCTCCCCATCCTCTCCATTTGCCTTCTTGTGCACCATAGCGATTGCACGAAGCTCCACCGCACACGCCGCCACCGAGCTCGTCGCCGACGTGACTCGGGCCACCCACTGGCCACACCCCCACGTCCAACACACTCCCCGCACTCGCAGGAACCCGTAGCACCATTCCACGCGCCTTGCCATACCCTGTAGCTTCGGGTTCGACTTAACCCAGCTTCGGCGACCGCCAAGGTCGTTGCCGGCGACATTCCCGGCCACCCCGAGCTCCACCACTGCCACCAAACGACGTGGCTCGTTCCCAGCTACGCGTAAATGGTATCCACCGTCCATTTGGTCGCCGGAGCACGAAAATGCACTCCCACCGCCGCGTCTGGCCTCGCTGGCGGCTAAACACCGGCGGGTTTGACCCCGTTGACCTTGACTGGGCGGGCCCAGGTTGACTACCCCTTGAGTCTATGACAAGTGGGGCCCGCCCTCCTAATTAACCTAGGGTTAGCACTAACTAATTTTAGTTAGTTTAAACTAACTACTGCCACGTGGGACCCACTGGTCGGTTTGACCTGGACCAGCTTCGTTGACTGATGACGTCACCCTGACGCAATGCTGACGCATTAACTCAATTACTGAAATTATTCTTATACAGGAAATTCCAGAAAATAGTACAAACTTCAAAAATTCATAGAAATTGATCTGTAACTCCAAATGCAAAGTTTTATATATGAAAAATGATCAGAAAAATCCAATCTATCCATCTGTACCATTTTCATGCATGTTAGAGCAATGTAACCTTGCTGTTTAGGTGAAAAAATCCAATCTATCCATCTGTACCATTTTCATGCATGCTAGCATTTGAATCCTTGATTCAAATGTGCTCAAACTATTCTGTCCTAAGTTGCACTAGCCCAAACACACTCATTTTTGCCATGTCATTGCATGCATCATATTATTGCATATTGCCATGTGGTGATTGTGTTTCAATGTGTTCTTCATGGTAGGTTCTGCCTCCGAGGATATTCACGAGTATCCAACTGAAGGGCAATATTCCACTACCACTCCGTCAGGCAAGGAAAACCCCCTTATTCATTCCGATATAATCCTACTCTCTCGCTCCTGCTCTCTTTTACTGCATTAGGACAACAATGATTCATCTGTTATTTACTGCGGTAGCTGAACCCCTTTATCCTCTGCATGACCTGTCATTGCCACAGTAAATAGATGAAACCCACTAGCATGAGTAGGAGTTGTTTGAGCCCTGTTGTGCCTACTCATTCATGCTTGTTTGTCATGCCTGCTACTGCTTAGAGTTGAGTTAGGTCTGATTCATCGGGGATGAGTCGGAGATGTGTGAACATGTCCTACTGTGTGTGAGCTAAGTGTGTGAACACGATTTGGTAAAGGTAGCCGTGAGAGGCCATGTAGGAGTACATGGTGGGTTATCTCATTGAAGCCGTCCTTAGGAACTGAGTTCTGTGTTTGTGATCCATGAAACAGTTACTACCACACATTGGGCCCGAAACCAATGGACCCTCTCGGCTTCTTAATCACCCTTGTCCTCTGTCCAGGAGTTGCAAGTAGTTTCTGGTGTTTGTAGTATGCTGGAGGCCGTGGGCAGCGCTGACCGGAGGGGTGGGCTGTTATGCGGTAGGCACGTGGCACGATATACCAGGCACCCATTTGGTGTCCCGGGAACCCTGCACACATCGTTCGGGGCCGTATGTGGAAACCTCGGCCGGACTCCCTGCGGATGGAACATGAATAGGCGATAAACCTGGACTAGAGACTTGAGTGCTTAGGTAGGTCGTGGCCGACACCCTCGTTGGGCTTCCGCTTGAAGGTTGCTGAGTACATGTCGTGTAAATGGCGGTAAGTGGTGAGAGCGTGTGTGAAGAAGTACACCCCTGCAGGGTTAACATCATCTATTCGAACAGTCGTGTCCGCAGTAAAGGACATCTGGGTTGCCTATAACAGTTCATAGACAAGTGAAAGTGGATACTTTAAAATGTGCAAGATAAGCGTGAGTGCTATGGATGGCGTTCTCGTAGGGAGACGGGAGCGGATCCATAGTGTTGTATTGATATGGTGAATATGTGGACTCATGTGCGCCACCTCAAAAGAGTTACTTGCAGTCGTAGTTCAGGATAGCCACCGAGTCAAATCTGGCTTGCTGCAGTTAAACCCCACCATCCCTTTGTTGATAATGATGCATATGTAGTTAGTTCTGATGTAAGTCTTGCTGGGTACATTTGTATTCACATTTGCCTATTTTATGTTTTTGCAGAGACTTCCGTCTCACTAGTAGTTCCGCGTGGACTTCAACGTTTAACTTGTTTCCTCAGCTACGATCTTGTGCCCTGGGCAGGATCTGGTAGATAGTCAGGCTTCTCAGCCTTTTTCATTTGTAGATGTCTGTACTCATACATGTTAAGCTCCCGCTTGTGCTTTGACTTGTATGCTCTGAATGTTGGGTCGTGAGACCTATGTTTGTAATATCTCGCTCCTTGGAGCCTATTAAATAAAATACTTGAGTTGTAGAGTCATGTTGTGATGCCATGTTGTATTTGCACATATCGAGCATATTGTGTGTATGTTATTGAAATTCTTGGTATGTGTGGGATCTGACTATCTAGTTGTTTATCCTTAGTAGCCTCTCTTACCGGGAAATGTCTCCTAGTGCTTCCACTGAGCCATGGTAGCTTGCTACTGCTCCGAAACACTTAGGCTGGCCGGCATGTTTCCTTCTTCGTTCATGTGTCTGTCCCTTCGGGGAAATGTCACGCGGTGTTTACCGGAGTCCTACTAGCCCAGCTTCTACGGCCCGAATTGACTCGCTGATGACCGGCACGTTCGTTGATGGGTCATGTATGTCTGTCCCTGTAAGTTAGTGCCACTTTGGGTTTATGACTAGCCATTGTCAGTCCGGGCTCCTGATCATATGGATGCTAGCGACACTATCATATACATGTGCCAAAATGCGCAAACGGTCCTGGGCAAAGGTAAGGAGACACCCGTGGGAATACTGTGCATGAGGCCGCAAAGTGATATGAGGTGTTACATGCTAGATCGATGTGGCATTGAGTCGGGGTCCTGACAGCTTTGGTATCAGAGCCTAACTGCCTGTAGGATTACCAAGCCAAATTGGTCAAAGTTGAGTCTAGAAATTCTTTAGTTATATAAGGGAATTGATTGTGGGATGGAACGTAAGGTTCTTTTTACTCCTTATACCTTATGCCTTCTGATCCGAGTCATCTTATGTTTCCTACGGGGTTAAGGAACTAGGCTTTCTCTTCTTTCTATCAGGATCACGTGTTACTAATCCGTAGACTTATAAAATTGTTGGATTTAAGCCTCAGTTCAGTTTCTACCTCCGTATGTTAACTGTTGATCTCGAAACCTTGATATTGTGCTTATGAGTGGCTATGCCACCATTTTTGTAGCATGTCTCCAATCTTTTGAGCATTTACAGCCGTTATGCTGTCCGAGTCATCCCAGGTTTCTAAATAGTCTGAAGCATTTGCAAAATCCCTTCCTCCCGTTCTGATGTCCCTTTGGGCCAGATTAACCACATTAATCGGTGAGTTAAGGTACTTTGTTTCCTTGACATATATGTTGGAGTTATTATTATGACCCTAGGTGTCTTAGAGTGCCACCTATTAATCGAAACAGTTTTTGCGTTCCCAGTGTGATGATTCTAGCCATTATTCTCGAAAGCATCCCGTGATGCCATTTAGTTAGTAGGTATTCTACTTCTGGGTTTTTGAACCCGAGATTCACTCCACTTACCTCATGTTGATAGTGTTTGCTAGTTTCTTTAGGAAATTAGTAACCTTTGCATTAGTCCTCGAGGTCCGTGGTATTTCCTTCTTCCAAATACTATGAACCACTTACGGCAGATGTTTGTTGGATCAAAGATCACAACAGGAGTGCTCTCGATGGGTTCTCCATTCTATATTGCGACTCTGCCTGTTCTACTTTTCTGCATGGGTTATCCGGAAGAAACCCGTTGAACTTGATTCAACATACTAACCTATGCATCCACAACTCAGAAAGTTATATGTTCCTTGAGTTGTTATCTCTAGTTGTATTCTGACCCCCGTCTATCATTTGATAGTCAAGGGTGTGCGTGCATTCGTTCATCGATGCCTATTACCCTTGTGGTTCGTCAAACCATTCTATCCGGAATGACTAGGAGAAACGAACTCCAGTACCTTGTCCATTTCCAGGATTGGGTCAAGGCAGTCGTACCCTGCAGATCAATTGCTAACCCAGCTTTTGTTCTGTTCTACCCTGAAGTATTACCATCTTTATATCAAGAATATCATAGGTATTGCACACCATCCTATGAACTCTTGGTATAGTGATACTTCTCGCCATCATTATTCATTCCTCGTTTCCCGTGTTGCTGTAACCGGAATGCCAACAAGTGAATCGTGGTGTGTGAAATCAATACTGCTAGCAACTCCGTTGCTTGGTAGTTAAATGGACAATAACCTCGTCCTTAGCGAGTTGATTATTGAATCATCACCCTAAGGTTGATCGTGCTACCTAGTCCACTTTCCTGGTGCACTCCTCGATTGATGAGCTATGATTTTGTTAAGTCCTCGCTCATTTGATCATATCGTCTTGCCCTGAAAAGCAAGATTGTTCTCGAGCTTAGTAACATATCGGTGGTTCGTGATTTTCCAAATATCTTCTCTGAAGTATCACCAGGTCGTCACCTGACTGTTATGTTGAGCTCGTGATCAAGTTGGTTTATCCCTGTAAACCACCCCTTCTCCAAGAATCTGTGTCGGATACCTTGAGCTAGTTGGATAAGCCAAACAACAACTTGGAGAGTTGGAAGATAAGAGCTTGTTTGATTTAGATCATTTTAAGGGGTATCTTGTATGTATGTTGAAGAAAGACGATACCTTCATTGATTGATCCTCGTGATCAATTGTCGGTGCTATTGTCTTATCGAGTCGTTGACTTGAGTATGGACTATCGTCAAATCAAATCAGAACCAACGATGTTTGTAATGTTGTCTTACCCATGGTTGATCCCTGGAGCATACACCATTATATCTTTTGGGTCTGACCAATGCTATAACTTGTTCACATAATTATGGAATTCCATCTTCACGGGAACCTGGATAAATTGTTGTTGAGCCCATCGACAACATCCTTATCTTCTCCATAATCTTGTTGAACATTAAGCTAGTATTGGAAACTTTTGAAAGCATTTCTTCATGTTAGCTCATCAAGCATATGTTCGGATGTAAGGAGTGATTTTCTTCGGTTCATGTGCATGTGATGCAAGTTGCCACCGTGAATCCGAGAAATTCAATGCTGCTTCCTCTGGAATCACCCCAGATCAGTCATGCATACGTGCGAAGTATTCTATGGTTTGAAGACTTGCAACCTTCATTCTATACGTATCCCTAGCACACCAAGCCACTAATTGATTTGTTCAAGGAAAAGGAGTTGTTGTGCTAATCCTAGGTCATGCACAAGACTTTGTTACCCTAGATGATGGTTCCCTGCCTGAACTCGGTAGTGTTTTATCATAAGACTACTATGTGGTCATGCTTGTCTGGGACATCGTGTTCACATGTGTTTAGCTGAACCAACTCATGTTTTGGAGCTTGCTATCGTAGTTCATTTCCCGAGAATCTTGCAACGTCATCTCGTCGATTTGTGTTGTAAACTTTAATTTTCTTTCTAGACTTGATAAGTCTGGAATATTCTAACACCATCCAGATCTGAATCTCAGGCAGATATGATGGTTGGAACGTTTCCCAAGAACTATAATATTGGTCTCTGTGTAACCCAGTAAAGTGGATGTCGAGGCCAACACACCTAGCCGGAAGGCCTATTATTGTAGTATCTTGGTTGAAGAAGTTGACCACCTCCCCATAAGGATTTCGCAAGATTTACATCCGTAGCTATTCTTTATGGATTCTTGAGCTTCCGAAGTCCGACCTGTTACTTGATGTTCTAGATACCAAACCATATCAATAAATGGGTTACGCTAGCACATCAAGGAGAACATTAGAAGAGGAGTGCTAAATGTCTCTCGATCGATCATCCAGATTTTGCCCTTTAGCTTTGCTAAGGTGAAATATGAGAAAGTGTTATCTTCCTTTGCATCTGCATCGTCCATCAATATTCATACTGGTAGTATGCTGTGTTGCCAGGATCCTTGACATGGATATTGGCAAAACCTTGATGGATATGGAGATGCTCAAGTTCTTGAGAGCACGCACAAGCACCAGGTGTTATCACCGGCACTAACTAAGATTGCTCTCAATTTTTCTCGGTTATGCTATAAAATTTTCAACAGTGAATTCACTCTCTACTGATGGGGTTCCTCCCATGTTACCAGAATCATTCCTTGCATTGTCTTCAACAAGGTAATCCACATCATCCATTCTAGTCTAGCATGTCATTCCTTCACACTCCGCCAAGCGATTGTTGTGATTTGCCTTAGGTTGGTATAAAGAGTTTCAATGATCTCCGAATCAAAGGTAATTCTTTTTGCCACTTAAGGTAATAATTCTACGAGTCACCTTCTTTACGATGTTCCGTTATGGTATCATGGCAACTCAACTCCTCGCTACGTTGACAACCATTCACCACCTTCTTAAGTGTGGAATTATTGTCTACCTAGCGCGCCCTTGTCATCTGTTCCATTCCATCACTCTAGATGTGTGCTTCATGTCTCAGCTCGAGAGATGTTGCCATGTCTCATTTCGTGAGTTGATCCTAAGTTGTTCAACCTTCGATAAGATCGATCCTTCTAGAGTCTTTATTTCCCCTTCATATTCGTGTTAGTTGGAGTTCTCAGAGCAAGATATCGAGACAATGATGGTGATCGAATCAACGTTCTTATAGGGTGCAACCTGGATCATGAAGATTGTGTTAGTTTGCGTCCCCTCCTTCATCTTACCCTACGTTTGGAATCTCGGGATGAGATTCTTGTTTAGTAGGGGTGAGTTGTCACATCCTAGCTGGTTCATGCATTAGAGTGTTGCATCATGTTTACTTTTCCAGAAAACTTGAAATGGGGATGACAGAACCCCCAGCACCCCCCCTGAAGACAACTAGGGTTTACTAAAATTATTTTCTATGAACTTGAAATGCCCTTCTAAAAAGTTTACCCTTTTTGTTTTGGGTTAGAACCTCTGACAAAATGGGTTCACATTTTTCTAGGACACATAAGGTCATTGGATTAAATCATTACCAATTGCATTTGGGCATATAAATGCTATAAAATATTTTAAATGCCCAAATAATTCTGAAAATAAGTATGGGCTGTTGGAAATAATCTAAACAGAGCCCCTGATTATTTTCAGGATTTTTAAAGATGCCTAAGTATTTTTAATAAAGCCACATAGTTACAGAAAAATAGAAAACAGAAAATAAAAGAGAAGGAGGGAACTTACCTGGCCGCAGCCCACCTGGCAGCCCACCTGGCAGGCTCAGCACTATGCTGGCCCATGCCGGCCAGCTGCTTCATCCTTGCCAGGCAGGCACAGAGGTGACGCCGGCGAGCACGAGCTCGCCATGGCGCCACCTGCTTGCCGTCCGCGCCCCTGGACACCTGGGTGAGCTCCACGTCGCTGCCCCGACCCCGTGGACAACTCACTCGCCCCCCTGCCTCTCTCCCTCGCTCTCCTGCACCATGGCCGACGCTGCTTCGCCCGTGCCACCGTAGTTCTCGCGTCCTCTGTCGTCCCCGTGCCGCGCCACCAAGTCAAACAGCTTCATCGTCGTCGTCTCCGTCGAGCAGCCCGAGCCTCGAGCGCTCGCGCGCCGTGTTTCGTCCTCTTCGAGCTCGACTTCACCGAGCACCGCCGTAGATTCCCTTCGCCGTCGCCGCTGCATCAGCTCATCCCCGACCGCACCGCATGCTCCTACGTGACCTCCGTGAGCTCAGCTGCCTCCCCATCCTCTCCGTTTGCCTTCTTTTGCACTGTAGCGACTGCACAAAGCTCCACCGCATGCGCCGCCGCCGAGCTTGTCGCTGACGTGACTCCGGCCACCCCCTGGCAACACCCCCATGTCCAAGACACTCCGTGCACTCGCAGGAACCCGTAGCACCACTCCACGCGCCTCGCCGTACCCCGTAGCTTCGGGTTCTAATTCACCCGACTCCGGCGACTGCCAAGGTCGTCGCCAGCGACGTTCCCGGCCACCCCGAGCTCCACCACTGCCACCAAATGACACGTCTCGTTCCCAGCTACGCGTAAATGGTCTCCACCGTCCATTTGGTCGCCAGAGCACGAAAACGCACTCCCACAGCCGCGTCTGGCCTCGCCGGCAGCTAAACGCCAGCTGGTTTGACCCTGTTGACCTTGACTGGGCGGGCCCAGGTTGACTACCCCCTGAGTCTATGACAAGTGGGGCCCGCTCTGCTAATTAACCCAGGGTTAGCACTAACTAATTTTAGTTAGTTTAAACTAACTACTGACACGCGGGACCCACTGGTCAGTTTGACCTGGACCAGCTCCGTTAACTGATGACGTCACTCTGACGCAATGCTAATGCATTAACTCAATTACTGGAATTATTCTTATACAGGAAATTCCAGAAAATAGTACAAACTTCAAAAATTCATAGAAATTGATCTGTAACTCCAAATGCAAAGTTTTATATATGAAAAATGATCAGAAAAATCCAATATATCCATATGTACCATTTGCATGCATGTTAGAGCAACCTAACCTTGCTGTTTAGGTGAAAAAAGCAAATGCACTTGTACGACCTCCTATTATGAGCTAGCATTTGAATCCTTGATTCAAATGTGCTCAAACTATTCTGTCCTAAGTTGCACTAGCCCAACCACACTCATTTTTGCCATGTCATTGCATGCATCATATTGTTGCATATTGCAATGTGGTGATTGTGTTTCGATGTGTTCTTCGTGGTAGGTTCTGCCTCCGAGGATATTCACGAGTATCCAACTGAAGGGTAGTATTCCACTACCACTCTGTCAGGCAAGCAAAACCCCCTTGTTCATTCCGATATAATCCTACTCTCTCGCTCCTGCTCTCTTTTACTGCATTAGGACAACAACGATTCATCTGTTATTTACCGCGGTAGCTGAACCCCTTTATCCTCTGCATGACCTTTCATTGCCACAATAAATAGATGAAACCCATTAGCATGTGTAGGAGTTGTTTGAGCCCTGTTGTGCCTACTCATTCATGCTTGTTTGTCATGCCTGCTACTGCTTAGAGTTGAGTTAGGTCTGATTCATCGGGGATGAGTCAGAGATGTGTGAACATGTCCTACTGTGTGTGAGCTAAGTGTGTGAACACGATTTGGTAAAGGTAGCGGTGAGAGGCCATGTAGGAGTACATGGTGGGTTGTCTCATTGAAGCCGTCCTCAGGAACTGAGTTCTGTGTTTGTGATCCATGAAACAGTTACTACCACACATTGGGCCCGAAACCAATGGACCCTCTCGGTTTCTTAATCACCCTTGTACTCTGTCTAGAAGTTGCAAGTAGTTTCTGGTGTTTGTAGTATGCTGGAGGCCGTGGGCAGCGCTGAGTGGAGGGGTGGGCTGTTATGCGGTAGGCACGGGGCACGGTGTACCGGGCGCCCGTTTGGTGTCCTGGGAACCCTGCACACATCGTTCGGGGCCGTATGTGGAAACCTCGGCCAGACTCCCTGCGGATGGAACATGAATAGGCGATAAACCTGGACTAGAGACTTGAGTGCTTAGGTAGCTCGTGGCCGACACCCTCGTTGGGCTTCCGCTTGAAGGTTGCCGAGAACATGTCGTGTAAACGGCAGTAAGTGGTGAGAGCGTGTGTGAAGAAGTACACCCTTGCAGGGTTAACATCATCTATTCGAATAGTCGTGTCCGCAGTAAATGACTTCTGGGTTGCCTATAACAGTTCATAGACGAGTGAAAGTGGATACTTTAAAATGCACAAGATAAGCGTGAGTGCTATGGATGGCGTTCTCGTAGGGAGACGGGAGCGGATCCATGGTGGTGTATTGATATGGTGAATATGTGGACCCGTGTGCACCACTCAAAAGAGTTACTTGCAGTCGTAGTTCAGGATAGCCACCGAGTGAAAGCTGGCTTGTTGCAGTTAAACCCCACCATCCCTTTGTTGATAATGATGCATATGTAGTTAGTTATGATGTAAGTCTTGCTGGGTACATTTGTACTCACGCTTGCCTATTTTACGTTTTTGCAAAGACTTCCGTCTCACTAGTAGTTCCGCATGGACTTCGAAGTTTAGCTTGTTACCTCAGCTACGATCTTGTGCCCGCGACAGAATCTCGTAGATAGTCAGGCTTCTCAGCCTTTTTCATTTGTAGATGTCTATACTCAAACATGTTAAGCTCCGCTTGTGCTTTGAATTGTATGCTCTGAATGTTAGGTCGTGAGACCTATGTTTGTAATACCTCGCTCCTTGGAGCCTATTAAATAAAATACTTGAGTTGTAGAGTCGTGTTGTGATGCCATGTTGTATTTGCACATATCGAGCATATTGTGTGTATGTTATTGAAATGCTTGGTATGTGTGGGATCTGACTATCTATTTGTTTATCCTTATTAGCCTCTCTTATCGGGAAATGTCTCCTAGTGCTTCCACTGAGCCATGGTAGCTTGCTACTGCAACGGAACACTTAGGCTGGCCGGCATGTGTCCTTCTTCGTTCCTGTGTCTGTTCCTTCAGGGAAATGTCATGCGGTGTTTACCAGAGTCCTGCTAGCCCAGCTGCTACAGCCCGGATTCACTCGCTGATGACCGACACGTTCGTTGCTTGGTCATGTATGCCTGTCCCTGTAAGTTAGTGCCACTTTGGGTTTACGACTAGCCATTGTCAGCCCGGGCTCCTTATCATATGGATGCTAGTGACACTATCATATACGTGTGCCAAAAGGCGCAAACGGTCCCGGGCAAAGGTAAGGTGACACCCATGGGAATACCGTGCGTGAGGCCGCAAAGTGATATGAGGTGTTACATGCTAGATCGATGTGGCATTGAGTCGGAGTCCTAACAATTTTTCAAAATATATATGTATCTAGACATGTTTTAGTATATAGGTACATCCATTTTTGGACAAATGGAAGTCAAGTATTTTGGAACGGAGGGAGTACACAATAAAATTTTTAAGTTAGCACAACTAGTCTAATCGGAGAGCACAACCGAAGATTTGGTTGGGTTCTTCCTCCTTTTGCCAACACGTGGGACATCCAGCATTCAGGTCATGTCATGAAAGAAAATAGACTAGTAGTTGAAGCCACAAGATGTGCATCTTGGGTTAAACAGTAAATAGAATCTTACTACTCTTGAGTAACTCCAAAAGCGGCCACCAAAGATCTTTATTGGATTTATTTTTCATCACCAGCACGTCGAGGTGAAAGATGTCCAGGTTCAGTGGGTCCTCTTGCGTTTTCATTGACATGTGGGACCGCATGTGAGCAAACAGACGATAGGCTCCGCGCATCCGTTGGCTGGCTGAGAAGAGAGATAGAGGAAGGCTGAGCACGGACTCCGGGAAATTTGTTCTACGTAACCAACACCTTGATATTCGTGTGTGGTTGTTTCTAGAATAAAAAAAAGGATGTACCCATACTTATGTTACTCCCACTATGCCTAGCCTAAGGTTAGTAGGTGACCTTGCGCTTGGCTCTTCGCCTCTTCCGGAAGTCCATGGTTCTATAGTAGTGCTTCTGGCAATCTGACACCAAATGAACTGCTGCACATCCACCGCTTGTAAGCAAAAGTTTCTCCTCGTGCTGCGAGCTACCGCGCACGCGTTGGCGAGGGAGAAGGCGTAATCAAGCTTCTCGTCGTTCTGCGAGTTGATGGGACACATCAAAGTTATTTACTAGTAGTACGTACTCTCTCCATAAAAGGGCTGACCATGTCATTGCTACCATCCCGTGCTCCGTCGTTGAGTACGTGCACTATTCACGTGCCATCGAGGAGAAAAAATATTGCGTAGGTGCCATCGAAGTGCACGACTCACTTACGAAAAAGGGTTTCCCCCCGCTTTTCCCCCCGCACGACTCACTTACGCACTGCTTAACTGATTATCTCCATTTTCTTGCATGTCACGTGCACCTTGATGCTAGATGTCTCGCGTGTTGGGAAAAGTATGAACAAAGCTCATGTTAAAGAAAAGAGTTGAAGAGCATAGATTCCCGATGACAAAATGAGTGAATCTACACTCTAGAATATGTCTACATACATCCGTATGTTGTAGTCTATTTGAAATGGCTAGAAAGACTTATATTTAGCAACGGAGGGAGTAGTTATATTGAATTATTGATAACCACGCAACAAGCCACGCATGTACAGGACGCATGCAGCCACGCATGTACACAAGCCAACGCACTACCTCCATCCGATCCAACTCATGCACATACGCGCACAACATGGAGCACACAACGCACGTACACAAGACATGCATGCACACACGCTCGGCCGCAGAATGCATGTGAATAACACATGCATGCGCACACACTCGGCTGCATGGAGGCTTGCGCCATCCACGGCGACGTCCGGTTCTCGTGCTACGGCGAAGCTCGCACGCAACGGCGCATACGCATCTCTTGCAGCACCTCTTTGCCATCGTTGCTCAACTACTAGTCGGAGACGAAGACGACCGCAGCCTCGTCCTTAGAGCTAGCACCGATGGAAAAACACGCACGCTGCACACACATGAGCACATACGGAGTGCCCACGACGTGGTGGTGGTGCGTACCCAGTCGCCTCTACTCCTTCTGCGCACGTTGTCTATCAAGGCGGCTGCATGCTAATGATGATGTGGGTGAGATCTTCTAGGACTCAGATGATGACGAGGAAAATTATGAGACACAAGGTGACGTACACCGTCAATGTCCATGGTCAAGGGGGTGCTAGTAAATGCTTAGATGTGCTTAGAGCAAGTACAATAGAGCTGAGTCAGCGGGCTATAAGGAATAAACTAGTATATTTCTGCTTAGTTGGAGGAAAGAGAAGAGGAGAGAGAAGGTAAGCGGGCTCTTCGTGAAGAGCCAGCTCTAGCACATGCTCCTAGGAACTTTGTGAGAATGAAAGGTGGGCCACATAATAAAAAAGTAGTACACTCATTTGATCTACTATTGTACTTGTTGACTATAAGATGGGCTGTAGATGACATGGCACTGGCTTATAGCCAGCAGCTGGCTATACTATTAATGCTCTTTAGATGAGGTGCTAAGTGCATTAAATGGCTTAGTAACTCAAGTCTTCAATGCATAGGTGCTTAGTTTATTGGTGCCACATAATATTTTATGCCTACATGGCAGGCTTAGCAGCTATACATGGTGGAGCACTGGGAGAGGCCAAGGCTGGTCATAGTGGGGAGTGACTTGTACTGTAACATATTACTATGTTACTCTAAACATCTCTATAAACCGGAAAGAAGCGAGTAGTAAGATAGACTAGTGTCATATGCAGAGTATGGGAGCACATGATATTTCCCCATCCGGACCGGTCCCAAGTTGGCTTCTCACCTTCTTGGCCCAACAAAAACCCCTCCCACCTCCCGCACGTGCTTCCCGCCCGGCTCCAGCTGAGCCCGCCGCTCCACATTGATGGCAAGTCAGGGCGACGCGACCTGTCACGGATTCCGCTGTTGAAGCGGCGTGCCGACCGAGGGCACCGCCCGCTGCACACCCGGCATTTTAGACTACACAGTGGATAGTAACTTTAGAGCAAGTACTACAATTAGATGACATAAGCAGGCTATAAGGATTTAAATATAGTATTTGTGCTTAGTTGAAGGAGAGAGAAGAGGAGAGAGAAGAGAAGCGGATCATAAACGTGTAGCCGGTTGTACTCCAACATACTTTGTGAGACAAAAGGTGGGGCCATTATTAATGATATTGTATTTATACTAAAGGGATTAACGGACGCCTTAATTACTCCGTTTTTTAGAAGAACCTTGGTGGGGTTATTATTGACTTTTTTGAGCTATTATTGACTTGGACATGGGGTTTGGGGGCCAAAGGCCTGCTATTATACTCGCACAACCGACCTGACATGCTCTACCCTAGCCGTCGCTGTATCATATGGTTTCGCACCGTTCCTGATCTTAGCGCCGCCACGCAATTCTTCTCCAGCCCTCCTTCCAGTGTGCACCGCGAGAAGGGACAGCAGTCCTCCGAACCCCACCTTTCGTGATCCTGTACGGGAGAGGGGCGATCATGTTTTTGGGGAGCACACTCCTGTGACTGCTGCCAGCGACGACTTCCTCAACGACAGCCTTCTTCCCCGACCTCGGTAACCTCATCATCAACGACATGAGTGACAACATCAACCACACCGGTTCTGCTCCCGTTGTACAGTATGTGATTCTGTCCTCCTGGTTTAGTCTGCATCATTACTTTGATGTTTGCAATTGTCGTCATGATCTATTTACTTCTGATTCAGATTAAATCTCATAATAAATTGCTCTAATATTCAACAATCCAATCAAAAAACCTTATTACAGGCAATTTACTCCGAGTGGTTTTGCTATGATTTTGAAGCCGCCTACTTTTAAGGGGGTGCAATATAAAAGGTGGTGCACAAGAGCAGTATACTGGTTTCAGATCATGTACTGCTATGACGCCACTAAGGGTAAGCCTGAGGGCGATCTTAATCCTACACAGCAGGAAGCTTTTCAGAACATGGATACCCTCTTCAAAGTCGCCCTACTGAGTGTTCTTGACGATTTCATTGTGGATTCATATATGTCGTTTGACAGCGGCAAAGACATGTGGGCTGCGCTCGAGGCCACGTTTGGGCCCTCGGGCGTTGGCAATGAGTTGTACGTCATGGAGCAATTCTGTGACTACAAGATGACTGATGAGCGCTCTGTTGTTTAGCAGACTCATGAGATACAATCACTCTCTAAGGAACTTGAGTAATTTAAGTGTGTGTTGCCGGACAAATTTGTTGCTGGGACCATCATTGCCAAGCTTCCACCTTCGTGGAACGATTTTGCTACTTCTCTGAAAAACAAGAGACATGAGTTTTCTGTTTTGGATCTCATTAGCAGTCTTGATTTTGAGGAGAAGGCGACAGCAGAAGACACACGTGCTCGGGTCGCTGAGGGATCTTTTAGTGCCCACATGGTACACAAGAAGAACTTCCAGCCCAACCAGCCCCAAAACAACAAGAACAAATCTCAGGGGAAAGGCAAGTTTGATGCAAAGAACAAGCCGTCACAATCTACCAACTTCAAGAAGAATTATCATAACAGGAAGGGATACAAACCTCAATTTTGATAGCATCGCACAAAATTTATATGGCTGCATCTACCTGCTGTCGGCTAACCTCATGGTGCTCCAGGTATTCCTACATTCATAACTAGGTACAATGACCACCGCAAGATGAAATTAGCTTATTCTTACGTTGACTTGCTGAATACAGTGCGGAACGATACTGTCATGTGTGGAGGAGCAAACAAGCAGTGCAGCCGAAGGTGGAAATCAACCAAGGACTTCTAAAATTATATGTAATCTTCCTCAGGCAGGTCAGTATCCCCTTCGTCCAGATGATCGTGTTTTGTCATGCCGAGCTATTGATATGTGCTACTGTTTTGCAACATCGTTTAAGTATAGCTACTGTTTTCCTATCTTTTCAGATTCAGGACAATGAATATGATTTCAGGGGAACTGCACAATATGGACCCATGTTGAGTCATCTCTATTGCCTCATGTGTTTGCTGCAAATGTGTCAGCATCAATTGCAAGATGAGGCAGCTAGCTAGCTGCGGAGTTGCCAACATGCTCAAAGTGCTTGCAACATTGAGAAGAAACAAGCCTCCCCAGGAAATTAATGCGTGCGCAGGGAGGCCCTTTGCTCAGAGAAGCATCGACCGATTTTCTTTATTTCCACATCTTCTCACAGCTTTGTATATTGGTTATAGTATGGTGAATCATTGAGATGCATAGACATGCTGAATTTTTGTTCTTATGAATGTTAGTTTAATGTGAGTGTCTGCACCCTGTACCGCATCCTCTAATTTGGTGGATGCACACAGAGAAAATAAATCTCCTTAATTTACTCCATAACCACCCTATTAAATAGGCCTAGTAACAAACCAGGCGCATGCAGTGGCCGGCGGGCACATGCATCCTGCATGCATGGCCAGTCAGCCAAGCCCATGTGCCAGCTCCAATGCAGCAACGCAAAAGAAGAGAGCGGTTCTAGGGCAAAAGCGAGTAGTTAGTGCAGCGGGCCTTATAATTAAACACGAACAACTCGCTCTCCCGCTTCTGTCTCCCCACCCAATTCCCCCCACTCCCCAATCTTCCTCACTCATCCAGAAAACCCCGCTCACCTTCTTCCTCACTCGTACAGAAAACGTCTGCTCCTCTTCTTCCACTCCTACGGAAATCCCCAGCCCTCCTTCTTCCCCACTTGCACTACCACTAGGCTTGTCTCTGGCTACTCTGCTCCAACCTGTGAGCTCGGCGCGACGCCCACAAGGAAAATGCAGTCGGCTGGTCCCAGAACCAAGAAGATGAGGCTCCCGCCAGCGGCGACGCCGGTTGTAGATCCCGCACCCGGTAGC
>NC_057804.1:527906480-527911295 GCF_018294505.1 Triticum aestivum | reverse complement strand
ACCGCATCAGCGATCTCCCGGGCGTCATCCTTGAGGAGATCATCTCGCTTCTCCCCACCAAGGATTGTTGCGACACACAAGTCCTCTCAACTCGGTGGCGCCCTCTATGGTGCACCGCGCCCCTCAATCTCGACTGTCGTCAGATATCTGTCCTTCCTGAATTTGATCTCCTCAGAGCCATCGTCTCTACTCACCAGCAGGGCCCTGTTCAATGCCTCTGCATCCCAACAAGCTACTTGCTGTCCATACCCGGCAAGGTGGACGCTTGGCTGGCATCCCCTGAATTCGGTAAACTCCAGCAGTTTGAGTTCTACCATTACCACGAAAGTTTCATACCACGAACATACCAAGAATTTGTGCCCACACCACCATTGTCCATCTCGCGGTTTTCCTCCTCTCTCCACACCGCCACCTTCGCCCGGTGCCATCTACCAGACGATCTGGTACAAATGCTTCAACTCCCACTGCTAAAAAAACTTTCGCTTGTGGTGGTTTATCTGTCGGAGGCCTCACTGCACAGCATCATCCACTCCAGTTGCCCTGCCCTGGAGCGCTTGCTGATTGTTTTGGGAATAGAAATCAGTATCAGTTGTCCCCAAATAAAGTTGCCTCACCATAAAAGCATTGGAATTTGTTTTAAAGGACAACAACTCATCATCGAAGATGCCCCTTCACTTGAAAGGTTGCTCCTTCATAATTGTTATACACCTTCAGAAATAACTGTCGCCTCTGCGCCCAAACTGGAGACCTTGGGTGTAATTCGTGACCCGTTTAATAATCACAAGGAGTTGGTGTTTGGCTCCTCACTTTTTCAGGTACCATATATTATCATCTACACATTTGTAATCATATGCTACATTTTTCATTTGTGCGCATAAGTTTTATATCATCTTGGAGTACACTTTGGGTACTAATATTATGTTATATGCTCAATGAAGAGTTCGTCCATTGATATCCTATCAATGCTGCTGGATTCTGTCAAGATCATATATATCAGAATGTATAGTTTTGATCTGGACATAATTATTGGCTTGCTGCGACGCTTTCGATCTATGGAGAATTTATACATAGAGGTGATGATTTCATGCACATTGAAAGCCCGTATATATTGTACTAGAATTAACTGTTCAGCCGTCGTTCTTTCGACATACCCTTTTTTCAGACCTTAACTGTTTTCAATCTTCCTGTCTACTTAGGCACAACCACATGGAGAAAAACATATAACCAATCGTTGGCGTAATAAGTAGAAGGATTTTCTCAGTTCTCATGACATTCGTTTGAGGACAATAACGATGGGACGATATGCATCCAACCAGACAAACAGAAGCTTTGTCACATTCTTCCTGTCGAATGTGAGGTTACTATTGTCCATGAGGCTTAATTTTTACAGCAAGAGATTTCTCATCGACGAACATGTTGAACAGCAAAAAAAGAAGTTTCAGGTGGACAAATGGGCTTCTAAACGTGCTCGGCTTCTATTCACAATAAGCTGTAGACATCCTGAAATATTTTTTTTGCATAGGATGTTGATTTTATGGATCAGACCGATCCATATGTTTGTTCCTGCAAAAAAGAGTGGTTGGGTTAGATGTTACTGTCATGTTCTATCTGGGTTTTGTCTAAAAATTTGATGAACAATTAAACCTTGGGCTTTTTGTATCATTTGTATGCTTGACTTGCATGTTGTTTCCCTCGTACTCCCCTCCACCTACCACTACACTGCCGCATCTTCCATGGCTGCTGTTCGTTCCCATCCGAGGCCTTGCCGTCTTTCTCCGCCTTGGTTAGCTCGCTGTGCCCGCCGCCGTCTGGCGTTGTTAACATGGTCAACAACCAAGAGGAATCAGGAGATGACTGTACATGGAGAGGCTGATAGTAGGGACCCACCAGGGTCATTGCATTTCGCACGCAGGTGCCTCGTTATTACAAGCCAAAAAAAATACTTCCTCCTAATTGTTTGACAACTAGGTTCCACGCCATTGTCAATATAGTCAATAAACGAGAAAATTACACAACGAGCGGATAACACCAGGGACCCAGCAGCTCCCCAGTTGTTTTTCAGTTTCAGAGATGGAGCTCTACTGCACGCTGTGCGGGGGCTGTGGCCCGTCTAGCCCACGCTTATGCTTTTATTAAGCACATGACGAGCCTAGTTGATATATTTTTTCTTTCTGAAATTGGCTAGCCCAGTTCTTTTTTTTTGGAGAATACCAAAACCGAGGCCTACTTGCTTTTCTCAGCCCTGCTGGGCTGCAAATCTTTCAAGACGAGGAGGGATGTAAGTAGTAAGAAATGGGCTTCCCCAAAAAATGGGCTATAAGTTGTAAGAAATGGGCTGTAAATTTTTAAACCAAAGCCAACCGGCAATTGCATTAAAATATAATTTTTTTCAGGATCTCTCTACTCTCTACTCTTATAAAAACCAAAGCCAACTGGCAATTACATTAAAATATCATTAGTTCTCCCACAAGATTAACTACTCATACAAATGCATCTTCATGTTCCGTGCAATGAACGAGCATCTTGCTAGTTAAGATTCTAAATTTCATTCATTTTTTTGCGGAGAATTGTTTCTTGAATTTTATTTTGATATAATTTTTTGAAAATTATTTTTAACGTGAATCGAAATTTCGTGATTAAAAGAGTTCGAACCCCACCGAAATATGCAAAATTTCGTTGGATTTTTTAGGAGTGTCCAAAATATATGGTCTGTAATGCTAATAAAAAGAATATGGGCTTCAAATATCCTTAAGAATTAGCAAATGGGCTGTAAATTATTGAAAATAATGGCTAATGGGCTGTATGCTGTTTTCCACATATTTGGAGGCTGACTTCTGGGCCTACTAGGTTGACCATGGCGCTGTCCTAATTTTTTTTTGATGCGTACACAAGGCTTTGTCAACTTAGCCAACACACAGCAGTGACTGTTGGATGTCCATCCAACGGCCACCGTGCTTCTTCAATCTCTGATCTTCCTACTCCAGCCGCCCAAACCAGCGCCGCGGGACTGCCTGCTCCCTCCTCCCGTGGCTGGCTGTGCTGCCGCCAGGCCATCCCTCTAACCACCCACACATCCTGTTATTTTCCGGCAACGTCAGCCTCACCCCGCAGCCGATGAGTCAGCGCTCGTTCTCCCCTCAGTGTGGGCATCCGCTGCGGTGGCTTCACCGGCTCCGGGTGGTTCTCTTCCTAGCCCTCTCCCTCGTCCACCGCATTTGTGCTCCAGGCGCGGCGAGGTCAACATGGTCAACAAACAAAAGCCATCAGAAGAGGGTGACAGTAGGGGACCACACAGGAAAATGCCTCCTTATTACGCGCAAAATAATGATTCCTCCACCTGATAGTTGGGACCCACCAGAAGGGTCTCTGTATTTTGCTAAAAAAACATTCCCCCCGCTATCAGCTCGGACCCACCGAAAATGCCTCCTTATTACGCACAAAAAAATGAATACTCCCCCTGCTAGCTGGGACTCACCTTGGTGGGAGGCTGACTTGTGGGCCTACTATGTTTACGGGGATGGAGGTCTTTGTCAACTTAGTCAATATGAATGATTCTAGCTCCAGTGACCGTACGATGTCCATCCAACGGCCGTAGTGCTTCTTCAACCTCTGGTCTTCGTGCTCCAGCCCCCCAAAGCAGCGCCGGTCGTGCCGCATACTCCTGCCTCCCGTGGCCGGCTGTGCTACCACGGAGGCCTCACCGCCCCCATACTACTCCCACCACTAGCCAGGCTATCCCTCCACTCCACTCACCCACACCCCCTGTTATTCTGCGGCGATGGCAGCGCAGCCGAAACAGTGAACCCTCGTACTCCTCTCCGCGTGGGCATCCACTACCGCGTCTTCCCCGGCTCCGCATCGTCCCCTTCCTAGGCCTCGCCGTCGTCCACCGCCGTGGTGCTCTCGGCGCGGCGTGGTCAATGTGGTCAACGACCGAATTCCATCAGAAGAATACTGTACGTGGAGAGGCTGACAGCTGGGTCCACGGCAGCCGCAAGGAACTGCCTCCTTATTACACGGAAAATAATTATTCCTCCACCTGACAGCAAGGACCCACCGGACGGGCCATCGTATTTCGCGAAAAAAACTCCCCCCTGACTGCTGGGACTCACCAGCTACACCTTCGCACGCAAGGAACTGTGTCCGGGCAAAAAACAACAACATGATTCGCCCCCCTGACTGCTGGGACCCACCAGCTACATCTTCGCAGGCAAGGAAGTGCCTGACAGTCGGGAACCACCTGGTCGAAGCATACGTAGCGTTGTCATTCTGGTCGCGAATGTGTACGTACATACTAGTCGTTGTAGAGGCACGCACGTGTCATAGTAGAGGCGCGCACGTAGCATGTACACGTACGTATAACGGTCAGGGTGCAAGAAAGAAAATACGACCACGTACATACATACGGGCAGGGTCTCGAGTGCCTACTCGCGCATACGTACGACCAGGTCTCGTGTACATGGCTGGGTTGGAACGGAGAAACATCGTCGTCGTCGTGTTCATGGGGAGCCAACCGGCTGGGTCAGAATGGAATGCGTCGTCGTGTTCATCGGGAGGGATTGGACGGAACAGGCTATGGAAATGAGGCCTGGCATACGCAGAACGGAGGAAACGGCCTTGTGTTCGACCGACCACGTTCGAAACGGGATCCTGTTCATCGGGAGGGGTGTGGCGTACCGCAAAACGGGGGAAATGGACCTTCTCAGTCGAAACAGGGGTCCTGTTGATCGGGAGGGGTGTGGCATACCGCAAAACGGACGAAACGGACCTCCTACGGTCGAAACGGGGGTCCTGTTGATCGGGAGGGGTGTGGCG
>NC_057804.1:527877037-527905912 GCF_018294505.1 Triticum aestivum | reverse complement strand
TAGCAGCAGTAGTGAAGGAATCACTCGATCCGGTTCAGTTAACAGCCATCGATCGAACGCTTGGGTTCAGTAACTCGTAGGCTGCAGTGCAATCGCTCGGGTTCAGTTAGAGCCCAACGCCTCGCTCGGGTTCAGTTAGAGCGAACGCCTCGCACACACACACGCATACGTGTATGAGAGAAACGTGCATCGCTCGGCCCCCGACCACCCACCGTAATCGGGAACTCCCTGAAATTTTCCTCACCCTCGCTTCTACCACGGTTTTTTCCGTCATGGACGGCCCAAAGAATGTCATGCAGCTGCTTCTCTGGCCTGCCCAGGACAAAAAGCCCATTTTCTGTCATGATTTTTTGTCATAGAAGTAGGAGCCCACCACATCTATGATGATACCGGGTTTTGTCACAATTATCGTCATAGAAGTGTCATATGTATGACATAAATTTTTTTCGTTCGGCCCAAAATGTCACGGATGTGTCTATTTTTTAGTGATAAGTGGGACACACGAAGATGATGAAAATGAGGAAGTACACCAAGATGAACCACATCAACCTTCTTCTCCACCACGACGAGAGAACGACAACATCAACAACGATGAAGGCCAACAAGAAGAACGAGATGATGAAGAAGATGTTCCACCCTGAGCAAAGCAAAATCTCTCACGACTTCGAGCAAGAGTTGCTAGAGATCATCCCGTCGAGCAAATCTACAATGATAACCAAACCGGGAGAATCACTCGCTCCAAATCTCGTTTGGCTAACTTTTGTGAACATTATTCATTCATCTCTAGCATTGAACCTATGAAGGTTAAAGAAGCATTGGAAGATCCGGATTGGATAAACGCCATGCACGAGGAACTACACAACTTTGAGAGAGATCAAGTGTGGACATTGGTCAAGAAGCCCGACAACAACCACAACATCATCGGTACCAAATGGGTGTTTCGCAACAAGCAAGATGAAGATGGACAAGCAGTTCACCACAAAGCATGTCTCGTCGCCCAAGGCTACACTCAAGTCGAAGGTATTGACTATGGTGAGACATATGCCCCCGTTGCTTGAATTGAGTCCATTCACATCTTACTTGCCTATGCTAATCACCATGATATCCCTTTATACCAAATGGACATTAAAAGTGCTTTTCTAAATGGTGAAATTGAGAAGGAAGTTTATGTTAAACAACCTCCCAGCTTTGTTAATCCTAAGAAACCCAATCATGCTTACAAGCTTAGCACAGCTGTTTATGGTCTTAAACAAGCTCATAGAGTGGTATAAATGCTTGACCAAGTTCCTTATTGAAAAAGGCTTTGAGATTGAAAAAATTGATTCTACTCTTTTCACTAAAAGGGTTAATGGAGAATTATTTGTGTGCCAAATTTATGTTCATGATATTATATTTGGATAAACTGACCCTCATTTTAGTGAGAAGTTTGGGAAACTTATGTCGGAGAAGTTTGAGATGTCTATGATGAGTGAACTCAAGTTCTTTCTTGGTTTGCAAATGAAGCAAACTAAGGAAGGCACCTTCGTCTCTCAAATGAAGTACACCAAATATTTGTTCAAGAAGTTCAATATGCAAGAATGCAAAGGTATGAGTACACCCATGCCTACTAGTGGACATCTTGACTTGACCAAACATGGTGAACCCGTTGGTCAAAAGGTTTATTGCTCTATGATTGGTTCACTATTGTATCTATGTGCCTCTCGTCCCGATATCATGCTAAGTGTGTGCATGTGTGCACGATATCAAGCGGCCCCTAACGAATATCATCTTAAGGCCGTGAAAAGGATAGTGAGATACTTAATTCATACACCAAACTTTGGCATTTGGTATCCAAAGAGGGCCTGTTTTAATCTTGTTGACTACTCCGATTTGGACTATGCTAGAGACAAGGTTGATAGAAAGTCCACTTCGGGTACTTGTCAATTTCTTGGTAGATCTCTTGTGTCTTGGTCCTCCAAGAAACAAAACTCGGTATCCTTATCCACCGTTGAAGCAGAATACATTGCCGCTGGTTCATGTTGTGCTCAATTACTTTGGATGACCCGAACTCTTAAAGATTATGGGATATATGTGAAACATGTTCCTTTTCTTTGTGACAATGAAAGTGCTATTAAGATTGCTCACAATCACGTGCAACACTCTCGAACTAATCACATCGAAGTTCGTCATCATTTCATTCAAGATCATGTTGCTAAGGGTGATATTAATCTTAAGCATGTTCGCACCGACAAGCAATTGGCGGATATATTCACTAAACCACTTGATGAGAAAGTGTTTTGCAGGTTGAGAGGTGAATTGAACATCATTGATGCCTCAAACTTGGAGTAGGAACTCCATTTGGATACATGCAAGACATGAGCCTATGACTAATCCTTGATATTTCTCTCATGATGATGATCATATATCTTGGATACATTTGCACCCTTGCATGTTATCTAACCCATGTAGGTACTTGGATGGATCTAAATCTATGATATTGCAACTCATTCACATCTGGAGCAATCTCTACATCACCAAGTCTCTACTTCACGGTGGTTGAAGACAAGGAAGCTTCAAATTCTACAAATATATCCTTTGAAAAATTCCTAAATAAAATTTCACGATTGTCATTTTGGATGCACAAGTGCTCTTCCTTGCAAATCTAATCCATGCAGGTAGATGAACTCCAATTCCAAGTGGTGCTCCAAATGAACTACCTCAACATTGAGCATCCCACACAAGTTCAACTACATGATCTAGTTCAACACCACCACCCAAGGTATGTTATTCCATCTTAGAGAATCTTTACCCCAAGACATGGGTTAAAGCAACTAAACAAGATGAGAATACATCAAGATGCTTAAATAAAAAATGGCAACCCTATTTTGAGCTTAAACGATGAGTATGACCTATGATCAAGTGTCCTCACTTGACTCCTAAGTCAATATACTCTAACATAGGTGACTTTGTCGCCGACCAATTCTAGATGAAGTTCTCTAGTGTTTCTCCTTGTTCTTGCATTTTGTCTCTTGCATATTTGTTCCCCTTTCAAAAAAAACTTCATCTAGATTTCTTCTCTTTTATTTCTGTTCTGCATTTCTCTGCACCCAACTCATTGCAAATCCTTGTGAGATCTTATTTTCTTAGAGAGCTGAGCTGACTAGTGTTTTCTCTATGATAAACTCGAACAAACCAACCTTCCTTTTCGGTCAAACAGAATTTTTTTGGTGCCACCGAAGGACCAACTCGGTTTAGCCAACTTCAACACTGAGAAATCACTCTGTCATTTGCATTCTGCACATTTTGTTCCAGCTCCACTCGATGATTCTTATCCTCTATCAGCATCATATTCTATCTGCTGCTTTGCTCTGTGACTCAAGGACCAAACCTATTCTGACTCACACTTCAGAAGACCCTTCTTGGAAATTGATGTCAAAGGGGGAGAGAGTTCACATCAAAGCTTAACCACTCCAACAGGGGGAGAGAGAAATAGGGGGAGAGAAACATTCTTCAGAAGAAAGACCTTAGTTGCTTGGTATTCAAAGAGGAGAGAATTTACATGTCTTTAGAGGGGAAAGACATGTTCATATGGTTTTTGTGTTTGCTTTGCTCTGATTTCTTTTTTCTTATCTTCTCCTAATATCCATTATAAGATTCAGGGGGAGCAAGACATCTAAGGGAAGGAAATCTTCAAATTCTTTGCATATCTTTACCTTTGGGGACATGGCTATACTCAATAGAGTACCCAGTACTCCCTCTCCACATGTCATCCCAATCTTGGTACTCTTGTGGTTTACTGTTTTTGCTCTGCTTAGTAGATGTTTTTGTGTTGTCTAACCTTGTTTACTCAAGTTCATCTCTTCCAAAGCCAGCTCAAGACCACAAGGTAAGTATATGCATCACATTCATGTGCATGAGGATCTCTTATTGATGTACATATTTTTTGCAAGAAGGACCCATAAGCATGAAGTAACATTTCCCATGTTCACACCATTTGCTCTAATGCATATAGACAAGATACATGTAACTCATTGCTTAATCTGTCATGATTATGCACTCACATGATTTTATGTTTCATATTTACATGATTGCATACATGTAGGGGCAGCCTATGCATGTTACATGTCCTTCCAAAGCTTTACTTACTTTTTTTCTATATCCTTATCTAAAGCTTTGATGTATGTTGTCATCAATTACCAAAAAGGGGGAGATTGAAAGCACAAGTGCTCCCTGGGTGATTTTGGTAATTAATGTCAACATATTTCTTGTTGGACTAATACTCTCATCTAGTATATTTCAGATAAGTTCTACAGTGGAGTGGCATGGACAAGAGGATGTGGAACCCCTTCAAGATGCTAAGGACAAAGGATTAGCTTAAGCTCAAAGCTCAGGACTCTGCATTTTCTATTTTCAGTGATCCAAGATCACACTGAGTCTATACGAAAGCCAATACTATTAAAAGGGGATGAGGTGTTGCTTAATGGCTTGCTTGCTCAAAGTGCTTAGTGATATGCTCCAAAGCCCTCAACCATTTTCTCATATTCACATATGTCCAAAAACAAAAGTAAAACTCGGCCCCACCGATTTGATCCATCCGGTGCCACCAAGTTCATTTGACATAGCAACTGCCAAAAACCCTAATCAGTTCAGTCACACTGATGGGATCTTGGTTTCACTGAGATAGGCTTGCAAACTCTCTGTTGTCTATTGCAGTATTTTTGGTTCCACCTAGAATACGTAATCGGTCACACCGAGTTTGCCTTACCAACTCTCTGTTTTGCTTATTACCAAATCGGTCCCACCGAGTTGTGTAATCGGTCAAACCGAGATGAGGTTTTACCCTAACCCTTGCACATTGGTCCCACCGAGTTGATCATATCGGTCCCACCAAAATTGCCTAACGGTCACATATGCACTAAATCGGTCCGACCAAGTTTTCTGATTCGGTCCCACCGAGTTTGGTATAATGTGTGTAACGGTTAGATTTTGTGTGGACGCTATATATACCCCTCCTCCCTCTCCTCATTCGTGAGGGAAGCCATCAGATCGTGCCTACACTTCCACTACTCATTTTCTGAGAGAGAGCCACCTACTCATGTGTTGAGACCAAGACATTCCAATCCAACCATATGAATCTTGATCTCTAGCCTTCCCCAAGTTGCTTTCCACTAAAATCATCTTTCCACCAAATCCAATCCTATGAGAGTGAGTTGAGTGTTGGGGAGACTATCATTTGAAGCACAAGAGCAAGGAGTTCATCATCAACACACCATCTATTACCTTTTGGAGAGTGGTGTCTCCTAGATTGGTTAGGTGTCACTTGGGAGCCTCCGACAAGATTGTGGAGTGAACCAAGGAGTTTGTAAGGGTAAGGAGACCGCCTACTTCGTGAAGATCTACCCTAGTGAGGCAAGTCCTTCATGGGCGATGGCCATGGTGGGATAGACAAGGTTGCTTCTTCGTGGACCCTTCGTGGGAGGAGCCCTCCGTGGATTCGCACAGCCGTTACCCTTCGTGGGTTGAAGTCTCCATCAACGTGGATGTACGATAGCACCACCTATCAGAACCACGACAAAAACATCTGTGTCTCCAATTGTGTTTGCACACTCCAATCCCATCCCTTTACTTTCTTGCAAGTTACATGCTTTACTTTCCGCTGCTCATATACTCTTTGCATGCTTGCTTGATTTGTATTGTGAATGGATAAACTTATGCCTAAACTCCACTCAAACTTGAAAAACTTAAAAACAACCAACTTTGTGTGTTGAGTGTCTAATCACCCCCTCTAGACACCTCTTCTCGATCCTTTCAGAAGCCCTTTCTCCCCTTTCTTGAAGAAAACCTCACTCCAGGCTACTCACTTCTGCCATTTTTCTTCTGTACCGATGAAGGAAAGGTGGGCGAATCAGTGACACTACTAAATTTTCATTCCAAGAATCTTCTTTTTCGAAGCACCGATCGATTCTCACAGCCTATTTGTAAGTGCATCTAGTGCCCCTTAGTGATTTTGGTGTATTGAAACCTTATAGGATAAGGGACTGATGCGTTTGTGAGTGTACAAAGGTCTATAAGTCTATGAGGAGTTTGATAATTACACAGAAAGTCGACCCCTAAAAATGAAATTCTTCAACTGAAGACTTTGGATTTCTGAAGACTTTCTGAAGACTTTGAAAGTGAAGAAATTGGTGTGACCTTGAAGACTTGGAATTCATTCGAGGAACATGAAGCGTGAAGATTTTTGTTTTTGTACTTTCATTTTCTCTTTGTTGACTCATAGAAAACACTGTACTGTTAAAGGGGGTCGAGGAAATACTAAGGAAAAATTTCCATGTGATGCTAAACTCAAAATCCTACACCTACCAATCCCTTCGAGTGAAGCCATTGGAAATCTCATACAGTTCAGTCAATTTCTTCAGTGACAGAGACGAAGATCTTCTGGTCACTGAGGAATTTGTTCTGACCGAGGAGTTAGGAATTCGCCAGTGCGGATTGCCTACACAGTGAGGAGCATGATCACCCTGAGGAATTTGAGAGTCAAAATTCCGACCGTTTCTGTGCTATGCGCCAGCCGTCCCAAAATATCTACCCACCTAATGGTCATATCATTGAAGGGCATTTATGTCTTATCATTGAAGGGCTGCTCCCTAGGCTATAAGTAGCCGCCCCCTACAACCACTAGCTGGTTGGCTGCACCGAGAGAAATTGACACTTGTCATTTGAGAGCATCCTTCCTCCGAGGACTTTGAGCGAAAATCATCAAGTGAGGAAAACCCAAACCCAACACCTTCCAACCCAAAGTGATTGAGCATCACTTAAGAGATTGATCCTGTGTGGATCCGACGCTTGTTACCTTTGAAGACTGTGCTTCTTCTAGATGGTTAGGCATCATGGTCTAGAGCATCCAAGAGGAATCGTGGATCGCCGAGTGACCGAGTCTGTGAAGGTTTGGAAGTCACCTGAAGACTTACCACGAGTGATTGGGCGAGGTCTGTGTAACCTTAGCTCAAGGAGAGTACGGTGAGGACTGTGTGTCCGAGACTGTGTGTCCTCAGGTTTAAATACCTAGCCGCTCCAACCAGACGTACAACTGAGATAACAGTTGGAACTGGTGTACCAAATCATTGTCTTCACCAAGCTTACTGGTTCTATTTCCTCAACTCTTTCATTTCCTCATTTCTGTTGTTGTGTGCTTGTTCATATCTGTTTGAAGACTTCGACTGAAGACTTTCTCAATTTCCTAAGTTCAATTTCTTCAGTCTGTTTGTCTTCATCATGTGTTATCCTGTGTTTACGCTTTCTGTACTCTGTGCTTGTCTTCATTCCATCATGGTGACTATGCTTGTGTTCTGCTATGTTTACTTTTGAGTACTTATTCCGCCGCAAGTGGTTCTTCGCTAAGAAATTTCCTCACCAGCAAATTCCTCAGTGAAGAATTCATAAAAATCGCATATTCACCCCCCCTCTAGTCGATATAACGCACTTTCAATTGGTATCAGAGCAAGGTACGCATTTGTTCTGTGTGATTTTGGTTTAACCGCCTGGAGTTTTAGTTATGTCGACCGCAGGTATGATCAAGGTCTCTGCTGGGTGTCCTACCTTCGATGGAACGGACTACCCCTATTGGAAGAATAAGATGTGAATGCATCTTGAGGCAATTGATAACGATCTCTGGTATGTTGTGGAAAATGGTGTTCCCTCAGTCACACCTTCTCTAAACACTACTGATGTGAAGAGATTCAAGAAACTCGATTCTCAAATGAAGAACATCATATGTGGCCATCTGAGCAAAGGGCAGTATGGAAGATTGAGTGCTTTGGAAACCGCTAAGCTTATCTGGGATAGGCTGTCCAAAGTGAATGAAGGAGTCTCAACTCAACGTGACTCTCGTGTTGACGTTCTTTGCAATCTCTTCAACCGCTTCAAAAGACTCGACAATGAAAATGTTTAGCAAACCTTTGATCGCCACACTGACATCTCAAATGAGCTTCAAGCACTTGGTGCCACTGACATCACAGACCATGAGGTGGTGAAGAAATTGCTGAGATCGCTTGATCCTTGATTTGATACTCTGGCACTGATGATTCAAGAACGTGCCGATTACAAGTCACTTGATCCCGCTGATATCCTCGAGAGGCTAAACACTCATGAGTTCCAGCTTGCTGAGAAGAGAGATCTCTATGGTTCGAGCTATGGCAGATCACGTGCTCTGAACGCCAAGGCAGTCTCTGAGTCTGAAGATGAAGACTCTGCTAGCAGCCTTGTGATCATGAAGAACTGAGCCAGGAACTAGCACTGCTCATGAAGAAATTTCAGAAGTTTTCAAGACGTGGTTGAGGGAGTCCTGGATAAGGGGGTATCCGGACAGCCGGACTATGTACAACGTCCGGACTATTGAAGCGTGAAGATACAACACTCAAGACTCCGGCCCGTGTCCGGATGAGACTTTCCTTGGCGTGGAAGGCAAGCTTGGCGATCCGGATATTATATTTCTATCAGGACCCCGACTCAATGCCACATCGATCTAGCATGTAACACCTCATATCACTTTGCGGCCTCACGCACGGTATCCCCACAGGTGTCGCCTTACCTTTGCTCGGGACCGTTTGCGCCTTTTGGCACACATATATGATAGTGTCGCTAGCATCCATATGATAAGGAGCCCGGGCTGACATGGCTAGTCGTAGACCCAAAGTGGCACAAACTTACAGGGACAGGCATCCATGACCCAGCATCGAACGTGTCGGTCATCAGCGAGTGAATCCAGGCAGTAGCACTGGACTAGCAGGACTCCGGTGAACCGGGCTGTAGCGGGCTAACAGGACTCCGATATTCATCACGTGACATTTCCCCAAAGGGACAGACACGGGAACGAAGAAGGACACATACCGGCCAGCCTAAGTGTTCCGGAGCAGTAGCAAGCTACCAAGGCTCAGTGGAAACACTAGGAGACATTTCCCGGTAAGAGAGGCTACTAAGGATAAACAACTAGATAGTCAGATCCCACACATACCAAGCATTTCAAAAACATACACACAATATGCTCGATATGTGCAAATACAACATGGCATCACAACATGACTCTACAACTCAAGTATTTATTCAATAGGCTCCGAGGAGCGAGATATTACAAACATGGTTCTCATGACCCAACACTCAGAGCATACAAGTCAAAGCACAAGCGGAAGCTTAACATGTCTGAGTACAGACATCTACAAAAGAAAAAGGCTGAGAAGCCTGACTGTCTATCAGATCCTGCCGAGGGCACAAGATCGTAGCTGAGGTAACAGGCTAAACGTCGAAGTCCACGCGGTACTACTAGCGAGACTGAAGTCTCTGCAAAAACAAAAATTAAGCAACATGAGTACAAATGTACCCAGCAAGACTTACATCAGATCTAACTACATATGCATCATTATCAACAAAGGGGATGGTGGGGTTTAACTGCAGCAAGCCAGCTTTGACTCGATGGCTATCCTGAACTACGACTGCAATGTAACTCTTTGAGGTGGCGCACACGAGTCCACATATTCACCATATCAATACACCACTATGGATCCGCTCCCGTCTCCCTACGAGAACGCCATCCATAGCACTCACGCTTATCTTGCGTATTTTAGAGTATCCACTTTCACTTGTCTATGAACTGTACAAGCAACCCAGAAGTCCTTTACCGCGGACACGGCTATTCGAATAGATCATATTAACCCTGCAGGGGTGTACTTCTTGACACACGCTCTCACCACTTACCGCCGTTTACACAACATGTACTCGGCAACCTTCAAGCGGAAGCCCAGCGAGGGTGTCGGCCACGACCTAACTAACCACACAAGTCTCTCGTCCAGGTTTATCGCCTATTCGGGTTCCATCCGCAAGGAGATCCGGCCGGGGTGTCACTCACGGCCCCAAACGATGTGTGCAGGGTTCCCAAGTCCACCACCCGGGTGCTACTTGGTACACCGGGCCACTGTGCCTAGTCTGTCCCAAGCCCACCTGTACCGGGTGCCACTTGGTAGACTACTAACACTACCTACAAACACCAGAAACTAATTGCAACTCCTGGACAAAGATCAAGTTGATTAATAAGTCGAGAGGGGCACTTAAGCATTCCAATGCATGGTAGTAGCTGGTCATGGATCACAAACACGGAACTCAGTTCCTGAGGACGGCTGCAATGAGACAACCCACCATGTACTCCTACATGGCCTCTCACCGCTACCTTTACCAAATCGTGTTCACACACTTAGCTCTCAACAATAGGACATGTTCACACACCTCCGATTCATCCCCGATGAATCAGACCTGACTCAACTCTAAGCAGTAGCAGGCATGACAAACAAACATGGATGAGTAGGCACATCAGGGCTCAAACAACTCCTACTCATGCTAGTGGGTTTCATCTATTTACTGTGGCAATGACAGGTCATGCAAAGGATAAAGGGGTTCAGCTACCGCAGCAAATAACAAATATCTCGTTGTTGTCCTAATGCAGTAAAAGAGAGCAAGAGCGAGAGAGTGGGATTTTATCGAAATGAACAAGGGGGTTTTGCTTGCCTGGCACTTCAGAAGATAGTATAGCTCTTCATCGGTGTCAACGAACTCGTCGTCGGTACGTCATCTACTAAGAGGGGACAAACACCGACAAACAAGGAAAAACACAATCAATGTGATGCACAATATGATGCATGATCATGACATGGCAACATGCTGTTGATTGAGCTAATGCAACTAACAACAAGTTTAATGGAGTTGGTTTGAATCCAGGATTCCAATTCAAACTCCATATGTGAAGGTTTAAATGTCATTTGATTGAATTGTCCTAAACAATAGTCATAAGTTGTTTTAACATGCATGAAAATGGTACAGATGGATAGATTGGATTTTTCTGATAATTCTTCATATATAATTTATCTCATTTGGAGTTACGGTTGAATTTTATGAATTTTAGAAGTTAGCACTATTTTCTGGAATTTCCTGAATTAACTTAAATCCAGAAATTAGTTATTGCGTCAGCAGTGCGTCAGGGTGACGTCAGCAAGTCAACAGGGCTGCCCCGGGTCAAACCTAACTAGGGGGTCCCACTGGTCAGTGTCACGGTGCTGGTTAGGTCGCTGACGTGTGGGCCCAGTCAACGGCCAAGTCAGCGGGTCAACTCAGGCATGTGGGTCCCGCTGGGTTTTAAACTAACCTAAACAGAAACTAAACTGGGAATAATTAGGGCGCGGGGCCCATTCGTCAGTGGCCCAGGGAGTTGGTTAGCGGTGTGTTTAGGCCCTAATCACGGCCACGTCAGCGGTCGACGCCGGCGACCAAAAGCACGGTAGTGGCTCGCCGGAGATGCTCGGGGACGGAGCTACGGAGCATCGTTTCGCTCATGGTTTGCAGCTACGGGACGCTGGCAGTGAGGCGCATCCGGTGGTGGCCGCGTGGTGTGCTGGGGGTGTGTGTAGCAGCGGCGGCGGCGAGCCGGGCGGCCGCCGGAGTTCGGGAATCCAAGCTTTAGGCGTTACGAGGCACGGCGGGCGCGGCCGATGGGCTCTACGGGTTGCTGGGGTCACCAGGAACACTCGGAGGCAGCGAGCGCAGGTGGAGGAGCTCGGGAGCACGAAGCTCACCGTCCATGGCCGCGGCCGGAGCTCGGGTTCGGCAGGGCAGCTAGCTAGGGGACGAAATCAAATGCACGGAGTGAGGGGAAGAGAAGAGGAGCTCACGAGGAGTCGATTGGAGCAGACGGCGAGCTCGAGGAGGCACCAGAGGCAGCAAATCGACGGCGACGATCTCCGGTGGCCGATGAGGGGAATGGCGGTGCTTGCGACGTCCAGGGGCTTCCGGCGTCGGGCGGCTCGGTGAGGAGGAAGAGAGGGACGAGGCGGAGCTCGTGGGCGTGTCGGAGAGGCTCGAGGATGGCTGCGGCTACGGCTATGGCGAACGGCGGCGGCGGCGTTCGGCCATGCGTGTGAGAGCGAGACAGAGGAGGGGAATGAGGGAGAGGGAGAGAGCGAGGGGGTCCAGGGGGTGGGGGCGGTGCCGAGGAGATGACGCGAGGTGTCGCGGTGGCCAGGCGACGCAGGCAGGCAGCCTGGTGGCGTGGCGAGCTCGGCGGCGTCGCGGTGTCCCTCCTCTGCCTACTGGCACGAGGAGGAAGGCGACAGGGGGGGGCGCCTGGTGGGCCGGGCCGCACAGCTACAGTGCTGGGCCGGTTGTGCTGCAGGTAAGCGCTAGGTAACTTTCTTCTCTCTCTCTTTTATTTCTTTTCTATTTCTGTTATTTTGTTTTGGTTTAGTTTGGAAACTAAACCATTTTAAAACTTTCTGTAAATTTTTATGTGAACTCAGAGAGCTAGTCCAAGGTCACATGCAAACTTACAAAATATTTGAACATTATTTCTTATATAGCAGAAATAATTTCCAACCCAAATTTATAATTGATTTAAATCAAAGAGCCAAAATATATTATTTATGTGACTCCAAAAATATTGGTTTGAATTTTACCTCATGCCAACATTTTCACAGAATAACAGGAACAATTTCTTGGACTCATTTGAAGAGATTTAAATGTTGGTTATTTTTAGAGGTTTTTCTGAGGCTTTTGAAAATTCCTCAATTCAAGTTCCATTTGAATTTAAACATGATGCACACATGGAAGCTGGCATAGGTCAGACCAGAATTAGGGATGTGACAATTTCCTTCCTTGTAACCGACTCCGTGTAAACCCTAGCCCTCTCCGGTGTCTATATAAACCAGAGAGGTTGGTCCTTAGAAGGCCGACCACAATTACAATCATACCATCATAGGCTAGCTCCTAGGGTTTAGCCTCTACGATCTCGTGGTAGATCTACTCTTGTACTACCCATATCATCATATTAATCAAGCAGGAAGTAGGGTTTTACCTCCATCGAGAGGGCCCGAACCTGGGTAAACATCTGTGTCCCTTACTTCTTGTTACCATCAGCCTTGACGCACAGATCGGGACCCCCTACCCGAGATCCGCCGGTTTTGACACCGACAGTGGTCGCTTTGGAAAATCCTCAAGGAGTAATGATTCCTCATTCAGTGACTACAAGCAGAGGTTATGCCACAAATGCAAGAAACTTGGCCACTACATTCAAGATTGTCCTCAGTGGGATAAGGAATCAAAGAAGAAGAAGTACAAGGATTATAGTTCTGATGATGGGAAGAAGAAGAAGAAATCTTCAAAGTCTTCATCATCAAAATCCTCAAAATCTTCATCTCACAAGAAGAGCAGCTCCAAGAAGGCTCCGGCATTCATTAGCAAGGAAATGGACTCTGAGGCTGAATCTGAGGAACATGAGGATTAGGAGGCATCTGAGGAGTCCGAGTCTGGTGTGGCGAGCCTAGCTCTCCCTACTGCATTTGTCAGCAAGTCTATCTTCAACTCTGAAGAAAATGGCATCACCAAGAGGGCTGATGAAGGCAATCATGACTATGCTCCCACCTATTGTTTCATGGCAAAGGGTGCCAAGGTAACTAAATACGCCTCCTCTGAATCTAGTGAGGATGAATCTGATGAAAATCTAAAGCCTAGCTACTCTAAACTTGCTAAGATTGCTGTGAAACAACAAAAGGCTTTTGAAAAGGTTCAAAACATGGAAGACAAAAAGTGATGATATGTTGGGTAAAGAAATGGATCGCACTAAAACCTTGACTGAAAATCTTCAGAGACTTCAGTCTCGGTTTGACAACCTTCAAGGTCATCATAACACTCTCTTCTCTGATCACGAGAAGCTTTCTTATGAATTTCTTCAAAGGAAGCAAGATCTTGAGAAGCTAAGGGTGAGTTATGAAGATCTTTAGAAGGATCGTCATTCATTACTTGCTCAACAAATCAGCGCTACTCAGAAAGAATTTGTTCCACCATGTTTGAAGTGCATTGAATGTGAATCTGCTAAGTCTTCACCTGAATGTTCAAATGCTTATAATGCTACAAATTCTTCATCTATCTCTGCTATCACTAATTACTCATCTGCGGACATTGCTAGTATCACTGATGATGCAGGGCTGAAGGAATTGTACATGACATGCATGTACGAAAGCCTCAAAGGGCATCAGACTCTTTGTGATGTGCTTAAAAAGCAGATCCTCAACAGGAACCCTGGGAAAGAGGGTATTGCCTTTGAGAGGAAACTCAATGCTGATGGAACATATTGGAAGCCTGAGCAGTACCCCAAAGCCTCATGGGTTGCTGCAAAGGGACCTCCAGTTGATCCATCCAATTTATCTGGCTTTACATGTGAATCTCCTCATTCTTCTGATGAGTCATTTGACTCCAACTATAAACTGTTCAAAAATCAGAATGATGAAGTATTTGCTAGATATGTTGGTACTAACGGCAGGAACGGTTCCCCTATGAAGAAAATTTGGGTTCCCAAAAGTTGCCTTGAAAGTCTTTAGGTGAATGTCCTCATGACACCACCTGTGAAGAATAGGAACTCCAGATCAAATTCTTCATATGGACCGAATTCTTCATATGGATCCAAGTCCTCATACGGACCAAATTCCTCACGTGGATCAAATTCCTCAAAAGGATCAAAGTCCTCATATGATAATCAGCGTGCTAACCCCTCTGTTTCGCAGGGAAGCGCTAAGGGCTATGAATATGAGCATTATTCTTCTAACCATTATGTTCATAAGTCCTCGAAGAATTCCTCTGCTTATTCATATGCTTATCCTAACCCCTCTTATGTGAAATGAAGTGGACTGGCTTCTATGCCACCTTTCTCTCATGGTGCTCGCAGAGTGATGAATTTTTTGCTACCCCTTCAGATGTAGGTAGTGAAGAAAAAGAACTAATCTCTTATGCAGGATCAGGTCTCCAGACGTGCTTCAGACATCTGAAGAATTTCCTGGAGACCTGAAGATCGCCTGAAAGGATGCAGGCTATCATGAATAAATGATCCTTCATTTCTCACGTCCCCATACTACTTTATCTGTTCTATTGCTTGATGAAATTGATTTGATGATATTGATGTCATATTCTTCACTGATGAAGTATATGAGTTCGTAAGCTACACTGATTCATCTGCAGGATGATCAACCCAAAGCCAATGAGTGGGTCCTCGATAGTGGATGTACAAATCACATGACTGGTGACAAGAATCTATTGATGGATGCTCCCTTATCACCACCGCATCTGAAGCATATCATCTTCGCTGACAAAGGCAAAAGTCAGGTATTGGGTCTTGGTAAGGTTGCGATCTCAAAGGATCGACACATGGACAAAGTCATGCTTGTCGAGTCCTTAGGATACAACCTCATGTCTGTCTCGATGCTTTGTGATCTCGATATGGTTGTTGTCTTTGGAAAATATCATTGTGTTGTGATCATGGAAGCTGACAATTCCGAAGTCTTCGAAGGCTTTAGGAGAGGAGACTTGTACATTGTTGATTTCTCTACAAGACCACAACTGGCTGTATGCCTACTTGCAAAAGCTTCAGAAGGCTGGCTATGCCATCGACGACTTGGTCATGCTGGCATGAGGAATTTGCACACGCTCACGAAGAAGAAGCATTTCATTGGCATTGATAATGTGAAATTCCTCAAGGATCACTTATGCGGAGCCTGTGAAGCTGGAAAGATGACAAAGGCCAAGCATCCAGCGAAGACTATCATGACTACCACTCGACCATTTGAATTGCTTCACATGGATCTCTTTGGTCCTAATCATTATTCTGCAGTTACTAATGATGCATCTCTATATGGCTTTGTTATTGTTGATGATTATTCTCATTACACATGGGTGCACATTGTCACATACAAACATGAGGTGCAGGAAGTCTTCAAACGATTTTCCTCGAGGTCTTCAACCAACTTTTGTGTGAAGATCAAGCACATCAGAAGTGAAAATGGGACCGAGTTCCAGAATTTCGGTCTTGATGACTATCTTGATGAACTTGGTATTACTCATGTGTTATCTGCTCCTTATACTCCTCAGCAGAATGGCGTCGTAGAGTGCAAGAACATAACTCTTGTTGAGATGGCTCACATTATGCTTGATGAATACAAGACGCCTCGTCATTTCTGGATTGAGGCAATTGATACTGCGTGCCACATCATCAACAGAGTATATCTTCACAATTTCTTCAAGAAGACTGCTTATGAACTCCTCACTGACAAAAAGCCCAATGTAAGTTATTTCAAAGTCTTCGGTGCTAAATGTTGGATTAGAGATCCTCATCACAATTTTAAATTCGCACCGAAAGCACATGAGGTTTTTATGCCTGGTTACGGAAATGACTCGCACACCTACAGAGTCTTCAACAATGTTCATCACAAAGTTGTTGAAACTGTAGATGTGCGGTTCGATGAAACTAATGGCTCGCAAAGAGATCACCTACCTTCGTGGTAGATGAACCAGCACCTGAGGAATCTATCAAGTTCAAGGCTACTGAGGATATCATTCTTACCAAAGAATCTGCTAAAGAATTCATTCCAAAATGTGAAGAACATCAAGGTGGGGCACCTGAAGAAAATAGTGCTGAGGAAAATGGTCCTGAAGAAAATGCATATCAAATTCCTCGACGACAACCCGCTCTTCCTCGCGTTGCAAATGAAGTGCAAATTGAGAGAACCATCGATGACATTGAAGCACCAAGTCCTCTCACACGCTCAAAAGCTTCACATTTGTCTAACTTTTGTGGGAACTTTGCTTTTGTCTCTATCACAGAGCCCACTAAGGTAGATGAAGCATTTCTTGAGCCTGAGTGGATTCAAGCTATGCAAGAAGAATTACATCAGTTCGAGCTCAACAACGTCTGGGAACTGGTTAATCGTCCAGATCCTCGCAAGCGCAATATCATTGGCGCAAAGTGGATCTACCACAACAAGCAAGATGAAAATGGCCTTGTGGTGAGGAATAAGGCACGGCTTGTAGCTCAAGGCTACACACAGGTTGAAGGAATTGATTTCGATGAAACTTTTGCTCCTATTGCTAGACTTGAGGCTATTCACATATTACTTGCTTAAGCTAACCATCATGATATCATCTTACAACAAATGGATGTGAAAAGTGCATTCCTCAAGGGTAATCTTGAGGAAGAAGTATGTGTTGCTCAACCACCAGGTTTTGAAGATCCAAAGCATCCTGACAAAGTCTTCAAACTCAATAAGGCCCTGTATTACTTCAAGCAGGCCCCTCGGGCGTGGTATGACACTTTGAAGGAATTCCTCATGAAGAAAGGCTTCAAACCCGGTTCACTCAACCCAACTCTTTTCACTAAATCTTACGATGGTGAATTGTTTGTGTGCAAAATTTATGTTGATGATATCATTTTTGGCTGTACTGACCAACGTTATAGTGATGAATTTGCCTATATGATGAGTGAAGAATATCAAATGTCTATGATGGGAGAATTGAAATTCTTTTTGGGTCTTCAAATTCATCAACAGCGCAATGGCATATTCATATCTCAGGAGAAATACCTCAAAGATGTATTGAGGAAATTCAGCATGCAAGATTGCAAAGGGGTCAAAATTCCTATGCCCACAAATGGCCATCTATGCACTGATGAAAATGGTAAAGACTTCGATCAAAAGGAATACCTCTCCATGATTGGCTCTTTATTGTACCTATGTGCATCTAGGCCGGATATTATGCTTAGTGTTTGCATGTGTGCCCGATTTCAAGCTACACCGAAGGAATCACACCATAATGATGTGAAGCATATTCTTCGATATCTTGCTCACACACCAACACTTGGATTATGTTATCCCAATGGCTCTTCCTTTGATCTCATTGGATATTCAGACTCTGACTATGTTGGCAATCATGTGGACCGCAAGTCAACGTCAGGCACATGCCATTTCCTCGGATGATCCTTGGTCTGTTGGTCCTCGAAGAAACAGAACTGTGTATCACTATCTACTGCAGAAGCTGAGTACATTGCTGCTGGATCACCTGTGCTCAGTTACTATGGATGAATCAAACACTCAAGGACTATGGCATCAACGTGAAGAATGTGCCTCTCTACTGCGACAATGAGAGCGCTATCAAGATTGCTCATAACCCAGTTCAACACTCGAAGACAAAGCACATCCAGATTCGTCATCATTTTCTTCATGATCATGTGTTGAAGGGCGACATCTCCATCGACCACGCAAGCACTGAAGATCAGCTGGCCGATATCTTCACTAAGCCCTTTGATGAGAAGAGATTTAGCAAGTTGCGGTGTGATCTAAATATCCTAGAATCTTCGAATGTTCTCTGAAAAGGACACACATCCTAACTCTTATGCAAAATTGATGACTTAGATGTGCAACACACAAAGTACCATTTTTCTTCAATTAATGAATACTAACCATCTAAGTGTGAAGAAATTAATGAAGAAATTGATTCATAGAACCCTACGAGAATTGTACATGGTGTCTGAAATTAGCTTTCTTATACGGTGGGTAACGCCACCACCAAAAGTTGAAAATCTTCAATTTGAGTTTTTCCTCAGTTTTTTGAAATTCCTCAGTTTTTCAAATTCTTCAACTTTGCACTGTCTTCACTCTTTCTGTCGTTGTTCTTCATTTGACTATATATATATGAGTTTAGTCCTCTACAACATTCACTTATTGCTAATTCTTCAAGTTATTTTTTTGCTAAGTGGATGTGATCGGACCCTTTCCCCTCTGTGCTAAACTCAACCCAATCTGTTCACAAATTCTTCATGTGCGTTCTATTTGAAACTCATTCAAAATCTTCACTGTGTCCTTGACAGCTGAAGAATTTGCAAACGGAACTTTTAACTTATCTTATCTATATTTTCGGCTTTGCCGCTCAAACAGTTCTGCATCCCACGATAATACTTATCTATTCACCCACGATCTTACATGATCGCCACCTCTCAGTATGTGGGTGACACATGTCAAGTGAATGAGAAGGGTAAGGGGCACATTCGTCCAATTTCTTTGGGTGTACAGTTTTTCACTCTGACTATAAATACCCCCTTCCCTTCCTCACTTTGTTTTTACTCCGCTCGTTCTCACTCCCCCTCGAGCTTCTCAAACCCTAGCGCCGCCGCTACTTCATCATCGCCGATGAGGAAGAGCTTCACTGCCTCGACCTCGTCGCTGTCGTACTCGTGCCGACTGCAGATTTCTTCACTTCGCCGCCGCCGTAGCTGTCTTCCTTTGCCAAGTTAGGGCGTGGAAGATCTGAACTGACGAACTTCACATCTACACTTCCCAGTTCGCCGTTTTCTTCATCAAGGGTAATTAAAAGTTACTTTTACTGCCCTCCTTGATTCAAAAGTTTTTTTAAAAATCTTCAAAGGTGTTTATTCTTCAAATCTTCACACACTGAACACCTCACATGTCATCTGCTCTTGATTCGTTTCTCTAAGCAATAATTTTTCTTCAAAATTCCTCAATTGTGTGGATCTTCGATCTATACAACTCTGGAACTAAGGCAAAGAACGCTTAGTGAAATTCTTCAAGACTCATCTGATCAAATTCCTCAAACTTATTCTTCTGAAAAATCTTCTAAGAACGCATATGACCTCTCCAAATTCCTTGCAACTATACTCTGTTCACAGGTACACATGTCCGCTGCTGAATTAGTCGGTTCTCATCAACTTAACTCATTTATAGCGTTCCTCGAAAAAAAGTTGCACACCTCTTCGGAAACTTCACTTGTTCATATTCCTCAGCTAAAGAAAATGGCTGACAGTAAGAAGCCAAAGAAGGGTGGAAGAGGCCTTAGGTCAACACAGTATTTGAGATCCCTGATGATATTTATGCTAGATACTGCACACCCCCTGAGGAAGATAAAAATTAGCGCAAGGTGCGCATTCAAAAGATTGAGAGGAGATGGGCACGGGAATGGAGGGAGTACAGATATGTTACTCCCAAGTATATGAAGAAATTTGCACTCAACCCTCCATGCCCAAGACCTCTGTTGGCACCTGGCTAATTGGTAGATCCCACCAGCCTCAAGCGCGGTGAGGACTATCCTGATGAATGGGCCAAGCGCCACGCCAAACTGGCCAAACAGGCAAAAGAAGCAGTGAGGAAATTCAATGAGGACTCTGCTGCTGCTGCTACCGCTGTTGAGGCCTCTGCAAGCAAGCCGAAGAAGGCCATGCCCAAGAAGCCTGCTCACAAGCCAAGTGCTTCACCCTCAATTCCCTCACGGCCAAGTTCCTTAGCAATGCCCTCACGTCCAGATTCTTCAAAGCCCTCACAATCAACTCCCCAAACTGCTCCTCCTCCTTCAAAGTCCTCAGCTCCTCCGACAAAGTCCTCAGCTGCTCCAACTAAATCCTCTGCACCTGTGCATCTCGCCACGTGCCAAAGGACTACAGGCATCTCAATTGCCTCTGGAGCATCTACAAGTTCCTCAGCTGCACCAAATTCCTCAACTGGCCCCTCTCTGTTGAAGAAAAAGGCCACTGCTGGACGAGGCCCTCGACCAAGTCCTCACAATAAGCAGGTCGCCTTTCAAGTGCCCTTTGATGATGATGAGGCTGATGATGAAGAACTTGCCAAAATCATCAGAGACAGGCAGGCCAGGGCCACGAGAGCCAAAGGCAGCAATGTGCAACAGTTATTGGATCCGAAGTTGATCCTAGATTTCATTGATCTATGGCACAAGGACCCGAACACACCTTTGCCGGAGATGAACCTCACTCCTGGTCAAAGTCATGTTTTGACTGCCTTCATTGAAGAAGAAAAATGGAAATTTGAAGAAGGAAGAAGGTTTGAGAAAGCGCAGTACAAGAAGCAGCGCTACCTAAAGGACAACATCCTCAATCTTTACCTTGAACAATCAGTTGCCTTACAAGCTGAGATCAAGCAACTGAGTGATGAATTTGATCGCTACTATGCTGACTGGCTTGGAGCCAAAGTCAGATTTGTGAAGATTACAGATAAATTCACTTCAAATGTTGCAGCCCCAACGCAACAAGAACATCCTCAGGCTAAAGCATCTGCACGGCCTACTGAAGAACATGCCAGCACCACTGATGAAAATCAGGCTACTAAAGAAAATGAAAGTACCAGGGCTGATGACTGCATTCCAGCCGCTGAAGAAATTGCCAGGGCATCCACTAGTGGTGCGCCTGAAGAAAATGAAGAAGTCAGGGCAACCGATTCAGTTGTGCCTGAAGAAACTGAACAAAATGCCTCTGCTCCTCCTGCACCAACACCAACTCCAATCATTCCATCTGCATCATATGTGAAGAAGACCAAGGATGCAGAGTGTGCCGCTGTGAAGAAAAGGAAGGCATCGACTTCATCAGATTCTTCAGCTCAGAAGAAGATGAAGCCTTTGACAAGCTCAATTGACAACCCAATTGATGTTGTTACTGTTTCCTTCATGCCATCAAAGGACCTTGTTCCTTTTGATGAAGATTGTGTGATTCCAAGTGAATCAGATGAAGATATCCCTTCTGCTGCTTTGTCAGAGTAGTTGGATGAAGAAATTGAAGTGGATGCAATCCCTTCAACACCAGTTGTCTCCTCGCCTATTGTCAGGACCGGTTTTTCGGGATATTAATTTCCCAGAAAATGGCCCTTGTGCTCACCAGCCCCAGGATTACTGTTAGCTGATGAGGCACCAACTTGATACAGAAATTCCAAGCAAAGTACATAATATGTTGTACAAGACCATTCTAGCCTATGAGTACAACAATTGGTTTCTAGTGGTTGATGGCGGAAGCGGTTTGTGGATCATCGGCGTCTATGGGACTCCATTTCCCACAGGAACAGCTGACCTGAATAACTCCTATCTTCGCGAGGCAACTATAACCATTGCTTAGGTTCTGGGACTGCCATCGCAACGCTCCTCTCCATGCAAGAAATCTGGCCAAGAAAATAGCCAGGGACAAGCCAGTGAGTACTTTAAATGTACTCGCAAACATTATGAACACGGGTATAATATAACAAATGATAATCATGCTCTGAAATATTCTATGATCACAACATCAGTCACGAAATAAAATCCTTGATGTATGCACGCAGGTTATTTATATACAACATGAATATGCAAATAATGAAATGGAAATAAAATGCACCGATCGGGTGTCTTAAGCGACGCCTCGAAAGGATAATGATATAAAGCATGCCTCAGTCGGGCGTCTAGGCGACAACACATAAAGGGCTTATAAAGTAAATCAATAACAAGCATGCCATAGTCGGGCGTCTGTGCGACACCTCATAAAGGGCTTATAAAGTAAATCAATAACAACATGCCACACTCGGGCGTCTGTGCGACACCACATAAAGGGCTTATAAGAAAATAATCATAGTGAATAACCAGGAGGTAGAACCTTCCTAGGGATACTCAATAATTCCAATATTATAAAGGGTTAGTCCATAACAATAATAATCACAATCATAATAAGTCACAGGTCATGATCCATGTTCCGGTTTAACAGTTTCTCCTCTGAAGACCGACACTAAGACCGACACTTGACCCATCCTAGACTGTAGTCCTTAACCATGGACACGGCTATTCGAATAGATATAATCTCTGCAGAGGGTGTACTCTTTACCCACGAGTAACGGATTCCTTTAGTTAATCGGGACTAATTCCGTCTACGGTCTTTTAATTGAAAACACACCTAACCCGCACACACCAGCTTAACTTACCGGTGTCTGGAATCACCCACGACACCTGTCAAGCAAAGCTCTAAGTGGGGAGGCTACAACCTCGATTAGCATGGGATCAAATTTATACCACGCGCTACTAAGGGGTGCCCCCCTCTCGGTCCCAACCGAAAACACACATGCCCCTGGACCAGGTGGCATGCCTACCGGATGCATCCGGTATCTTCCACCATGGCCTCTTTGTATGGTGTGTGCTAGGAAGGGGTTGACAACTTACTGAACTATACCCTACTTGTGGTAGGGACAAGTGGTAGTACGTAGCAAGTATGGGGGTTACCGGAACAAGACTTGATCTACGGCCGACTCAGGAGGTTAAAGTATTCCGTGTATGATTAGCATAACAAATATATTTCAATCAACAGATAGAATCACCACTCATCATACCTCATCATGCCATACCGGACACACTCGTCTCGACGAGGACCTAGGGACAAGCTCGTGTCTACCCAAGACAAAGACTTTCCTGGCTTCCTTCCGGTATGCATGAAAAGCATACGAGGGTGATTACTATCACAACGTATCAAATTTCAGTAGCACGGAATCATCAATATGCACTTATGAGTATGTTCATATCATCACATAAAGTAACAAAAACTCCGAGACAAGGAGTGTTGTAACCGTATTCAAACGACACACAAAAATATTATGCTAGAGTTCAGAATGCTTGCCTTCAAATTGTGGAGAGGTAGGGTGCATTCCAAAACTTTTTGAAAGTTTTCTTCCCTCTTCAAAAATCCTATTTTAAAATTTTGAATTAATACATCATTTCAAAACAGTACAAAAAGTTGTCTGAATTTTTATCAAATAAATCTGAAAGTAAACTAGACAAAATTTGAGAGAGGTAGGAAAAAGAATCAACTCATTTGGAGTTATATTTAAAAAGTTATAGCCAGTCAAAGTTTAGTCAAATTTCTGTTTCTAAAATAAAACAGAAAAAGAAAAACTTTTCGAAATGAATACACGTTGAAGACGTACTTTGCGTTTACGCCTCCACTTAACCAGCGTGGACCGGCGCTGGGTCACTGACAGTGGGTCCAGGGGGCCCACTGGTCAGGTTTGATTGATCGCCCCCGCCTCCTTCCTCCTCTGGCCGAACAGAGGCGGGGCTCCGGCGATCAACGCCGGCGAATGGCGGCTCCCCGCGGGCTCCGGAGGGCAGGGATGGATCCGCCAGTCCAGGGCGGTCCTCCCGGTGGTCGTTAGGTTGGCGGGGGTGGAGGGAGTCACCGGCGGCGAGCTCCGGGGGAGACGGCAGCTTCGGGTGAATTTGGGGGTTCGGGCTACGATGGTTCCCGAGCGAGTTTGAGGTGTTGGGTGGCTCCGCGTGATCGAGGGGAAGGGGACGGTGGCACTGGTTGGACGGGGGAGGCTCTGGTTGCAACGAGGGGAGCCGGAGAGTGGCGGCGGCCGAACCTGCCGAAGATGGGGAAGATGGCCTCCCGCCGTCGATTGCTGGCTGTGGGGGCCCTAGGGGGATGACACGAGGTTGCTTGAGGGTCGGACGAGCTCGAGGGGCCTCGACTTATAGTGTAGCTAGGTCGGTTTCGTGGCCGTGGATAAGAACGCCAGTGAACCGCCATTCTGTTGCAGCAGGGGGACGTGGCGGCGATGAGCGCTTGTGGACGAGCTTGTGGATGAGCTCGGACTGCTCCAAGGGCAGCTGGCGCACGCGTGTGGCTTGGGCGGCGCGTGGCTCTGCATATGAGAAAAGGCCAGGGGCCAGACGCGGCGACCCGTGTGCACACACGTGCAAAACACACACTCTGGTCACGCCCAGCGCATGCACGCTATGTGCTCGACGCAATGCCAGATCGTGCTAGAGGGCTAGGATGAGGCTGGTAGTTAACAGACCTAGTTTAGGAGATTTAGCTAGGAGATCAAATCCATAGTGCAAACTAAAAACCAAGCCAGATTTGGCCATGCACACAAAGTGTTTGACAGAATGCCAGGGGCATCTAGGCATTTCTTGGGGTGGCCAAAAGTTCCATTTCCTAGTCTCTTTAGATGAAAAGGAGGGTGGCAAGGTTAGTTTGTCAAAAACAAAAACTTTTGCTCTCCAAGTTTTGCTCAAGGAGGGTGGCAAGGTTATTTTTGCTCTCCATGAAATACTCCAATGGGTCCATTCTCCTGGACTTAAGGGTTTTGCAGGGTGGTTAATAAGCAGGAGAAAGATCATGGGCATTAGAGCAACAAAAATTAGAGTTGCTGTAGAAAAAGCCAATCTGGTCCAGAGAGCAAAAGAGGATGTTTTGCTCAAAATTTTCAAATAACACCAGTGGGTTTTGCACAAAGATGAATAATATACTCCTACTGACATCCCCTAATTTTGGTGGAAGTTTTAAAGAATTATTTAAATAGGTTGTAGTGCAAAAGTACCAACTGAACCGGATTTGAAAACTTGGTGTAAAGCTCAAAATCTCCAAATTACTAAAGGATATTTTTGCATAAAAGTGATTTAGGGACATCATATGTCATCCCCAAATTTTGGTGGGATTTTTTTAAATGAATTTATCAAAGGGTTGGAGTGCAAATGGGACCCTAAAACTTATGAAAAACCATTTTAGACAAGTAAAGCTTGGGGAAAAATAATTATATAAATAATCCCACTGATAAAAGAAATGTTTTATTGAGAGAGTATATAAGTCCAACAATACTTTTGAAAAGTTTTTACTTGGTGTGAAAACTCCACAACTCAGAAGAAAAGAGAGGTACTGAAATCCAAAGATAAATCCAAAAAAATAAAAATTTAATTTCCTGGAATTTTTTTAATAAACAAAACATGGTTAAATTTTTGGGGTGTTACAATACTACCCCCCTTAAGAAAAATCTCGCCCTCGAGATTTGATAAGGGTTGTTTTGAAAATATTAATCCTATTAGCTGAAACCAAATAGTTTACTCATAGCACAAACTTGTTGTCGTCGAGGTTGGTTTTTGGCAGCCACGCCCGAGATTAAAAACGCAATCGTACACCAACATACTTACGAATGGCTACTATTTAAAATAGGGGTGCACAAGCAAACATCTTTTAATTATGGCGGTACAGGATCACACAATCACAGGGCGTGGACCTACTAAGTCTCAGTACTACTCGAGCGACTCAGTCTACCTCGTTAATATCTAAGCGGGCGTGCCTTGTGGACATCGAGGCTTCTCCACGGGTTTCACCGTCAGGGTTAGCTGGAGGGGGTTGAGGGGCTGCAGGGTCGGGGTAGCGATGATGACCATCCCGGGGATTGTTGGCCACAATCCCGTTGGAGCGTGTTCCCAAAAGGCGACGAAGCACTTCTGGGGACATCAAGGTATTTTGGTCGATCACTGGGGCAGACCTCAATGACTCGATCGGTTGTCCGAACAACACGACTAGGTTGTCCGCGTTGGGCTCATCTTCTCCTCTCACCGGGGCTCGGTGTATCAGTTCTCCACGAGCTGCGATCAGATCAAGAGTGATTTGATCGAACAGATCCTCTAGTGCACTTACATAGCGCACCAGATGCAACAATGCAGGATCTGTCTCGTGATTCCCATTGTCAACCTGGGGTGGTCTACCATACCCGTCACGGCTGGGCACTAGTAGAAAAACACCTAATAGTCCCGGTTCGTAAGGGCCTTTAGTCACGGTTCATGAACCGAGACTAATGGGTCATTACTAATACCTCCACCCATTAGTCCTGGTTCAAACACGAACCGGGACAGATGTGCCTCCACGTGGCCGGTCCGCCGAGCCAAGTCAGGGGGGCCTTTGGTCCCGGTTAGTGGCACCAACCGGGACCAAAATTCCATGTTTTTTTGAAAAGTGGCTGCTTTAGGGGTTTTGGGGGTTATTTTTAGGTTGTTATTATAGCTAGCTAATAGAGAGAAGTGTCCTCTCTTATATCTTCATCCTTGGTTTACCCGCTGATATAATAACTCATGCATGCTCGCATCATACATCATCATATATAATAACAAGTCCTACTAATCATGCATCATCATACAACTTCTACTCGTTATTAATAATAAGTCATACGATCATCATCCTCATAGTCATCGAACCCAACCCTACATAATTGTTCTTAGCACATGATCATCAGTATCAGGTAGGACCTAAACACCCTTAAGGTAAAATAGCATAAAACAATATAGACCCGGACTCTCCATTATGAAGAATGGCGATCATCCTGTCTCCAATTCTTGCCCTTCATTGCTTTTTGCTTCCAAGAAGCTCCTTACGACTGTCCATACATTTTTTCCATTCTTTGATTGTCATGTCTCCACTTCTTTTAGAAACCCGATATGGACAGTTGAGATTCATAGGAAGACCTGGTTGTATGTTCAAAACATGAAGGGTACTGTGCGTATACATCAGATGAGGCACACAATCATTTGGGATTATCTGTTGAAAAACATAGTAATAACTTCATAGTTAGCAATGATGTACTAGTTTTAGAAGTGTGAAAAAAGATACACGGATGTCGTAATAGTAAAAAATCTTACCAGGGTATCTCCATGGTAGTTACCGTAGTTCAACACGTGCACTAGTGGCACGTATTGACCATAATGTTGAGGAGTTTGATTGTAGATATTGTAATTCTCAAGATCAGTACAAAATGCGACCAGATGATTTTTCTCCTGATAAGTTAATTCGGAGCCTTCGGTGTAGTAGTTTCTGTCTACCATCTTTCGCACATTCTTTGAAGAATGAAAATAAGCTGTCAATGGAAATAAGTTGTCAACTATTTTGAAATAAACAATATAAATTACTTAATAACTATGTTAAGCTCACATGGGGGAAGAATTGGAGGTGTATCCACAAGGACCCAAATCGAAGGTCTCTCTTGCTCGATTGTAGGATCACCAAGATCCATGGTGACAAGCATACCCTCATCAAGACCATACATCTTGCAAAGTGCTTCCCAATTTTTGCAACCAAAATGGGTTACACTCTGAGCATTGTACAACTTTATTTGAAAATCCACACCATGATGGGTACTTAGGATAATTTTTTTGGTTTCGAAACTTTCATGGTCTTCAAAACCCATCCGCTCCAAGACATAGCGTCTTGCAAAGCATGGGATAAGCTAGTCGAATTGGACAAGATGAAAAATACACGTTAAAATAGTTGAAGTCGTGCTTAATTACGAAAAAACTATTGTCGTCGTTGCGTACCATATGAACATCGCAGGTCTCCTTGAGCTTAATGCTGAAGCGCCAATCTTCGTCCAGCTCAATGAACCTGTCGCAGATACCTCGGTCGTCGTGGCACCAGTCGCACTCCCCCGGGCGGTTTTCGCCGTCCGATGAGTACGACATTTCCGGCTGTTCATAATTCAAATATTAAACTAGATCATTATTATTAATCACGGGTTGACTATCGGTGATGTACGTAGCTCCTCCTTTCATTCCCGAGTGCATTAATATACCAAATTGTCTAGCATACGGGAATGAAGGAGAACTTATCCAATATGAGCATTCAATAAGCAAAACCAAATCATAAAAAAAGCAAAACCAAATCATAAAATAAAGTAGTATTCAAATTAGCATGCTTTCAATAATTATAAGCAAAAGTACATCATCTCTTGGTGTCCGTACATCGTCGAATATTATCACTAATACAACTAGACCGTAGCGCCCGACGGGTATTGACGCGGGCGGTGGACACCCAAAGATAAGGAACCATCACAGGATCATAGCTCCAATGAGATCCCTGAAGAACCTGCCAGGTATTGTCGAACCTGCCCTCCAATGCAACCATGTAGCGACGGACGTGCTCGTCCTCCTCGCTGACACGGTGACGTACCACCTCCGCGGTGTCCGGAAGCCTCAACACCGTCACTGGCCCACGCGACCGCCACAAAACAAGGATCGGGTCAACAACGGGCTGCCTCCTCACCAACCTACGTCCCCCGGAAGATAGCACCTCCCAATACCAGCCCGGCGGAGCCCAGTCCCGAACATGGCCCTGATCAAGCAGGCCTCCACCGCCGAGTCGACGACGACGAGGATGCGGGATAGGCATCACCGACGTCGATGCGGAAACTACTTCTATATATAGTTAAATAAAGTAGTTTTATTAATTAAATCAACTATCTAGTTCAAATACTACTAAGCACTTACTATAAATAAATAAAGTAGTACTTACTATAAATAAATAAAGTAGCACTTACTATAAATAAATAAAGTAGCACTTACTACAAAGTACTTCTATATATAGTTAAATAAAGTAGTTTTATTAATTAAATCAACTATCTAGTTCAACTATACTAAGCACTTACTATAAATAAATAAAGTAGTACTTACTATAAATAAATA
>NC_057804.1:527875083-527875888 GCF_018294505.1 Triticum aestivum | reverse complement strand
GGACCAATGCAACCTTTAGTCCTGGTTGGTAGCACCAACCGGGACCAAAGGCCTCTTTTCAGCAGCCCAAAGGGCAGGAAGCAGAGGGCTTTGGTCTCGGTTGGTGCCACCAACCGGGACTAATGGGTGGGCATTGGTCCCGGTTGGAGCCACGAACCGGGACCAATGGCCGTGTGCTGGCACGGTGCGGCACGAAAGTTTAGTCCCACCTCGCTAGCTGAGAGGGGCGCGCAGTGGTTTATAAGCCCCACTGCCGCTCCTCTCTCGAGCTCCTCTCCACTGCAGGCTTACGGGCCTACTTACTACTGCTTTGCCTGATGGTCCTACTGGGCCACCTGCGGGCCTGAATCCTGGCCCATGGTGGGTTTCTAGTCGTATCCAGGCCGTGGGGGCCCAGTAGGAGGCACTTTTTTCTTTACTTATTTATTTTATGCAGCTGTTTTTTAGTCCCACCTCGCCAAGCGAGAGGCACTCGCAGCTGTTTATAAGCCCTGAGTGCAGAAAAGATGAAGAAGAGGCTCAATGCTCACCTGCACGTTGGTTCGCTTCAAGCCTTGAGGAATAGGGTAGACTGCACGGAGCTATGTGCAGTGCAGTTTACACTATTCCGAAAGGCTTGAAGCGAACTAACTAGCATTGCGCCTCTTTTTTATTTTTAATGACTTATTACCACACAGAAAAAAATAGAAAAAATAAATATAGCAGAAAAGAAAAAAACTATATAAAAAACTACTCAGAAATAAATAGAAGAAAAAATAGTTGCGATTAACTTTAGTAAAATCGTTTTATTTTTATTGACTTATTA
>NC_057804.1:527796758-527874484 GCF_018294505.1 Triticum aestivum | reverse complement strand
AACTATATAAAAAACTACTCAGAAATGAGCATAGATGCGCTTATAGAGAAAATTCAACCTAAATTCATAATAAATTTCTACTAACTTCAGAGAAATTCAATATGAATTTAGGTCAAATTTCCTGTATAAGGGCATCTATTTTTATTTCGAGAGGAGCTCAATAAGGCAGAGAGGGAGGGGCTTATAAACCGGTGTGAGCCCCCTTCGGTTGGCGAGGTGGGACTAAACTCTGGCTGCAACGAGGACCAACACTTTAGTCCCGGTTGGTGGTATGAACCGGGACCAATGGTTGTGGGCCAGGAGCAAGGCACATTAGTCCCGGTTCGTTCCACCAACCGGGACCAAAAGGTCCAGACGAATAGGGACCAATGGCCCACGTGGCCCGGCCGACCCATGGGGCTCACGAACCGGGTCCAGTGCCCCCATTGGTCCCAGTTCTGGATTGAACCCGGACTAATGGGCTGACCCGGCCTGGACCAATGCCCCCTTTTCTACTAGTGGGGGTAGTAGTAAAACGAGCGATAGCTAACACTGGGCGGCAAGTGCCGGAGATGTACTACAGCTTCTCGATCTGCTAGTTGGATAGCTTGTGGCTCAAAGGAAGTTGTCCTTCCGGGAAACCTGTAGGGGCGTTCTGGCGATAGACCCCTACCATAGATGTGCATAGTGGCCCAGAATTGATGGCTCTGACCGCGCATGGGCCCTTGGTACACAATATATTCTGGGGGCTCCTCTAATGCGAAGGCACGGCGGGTGAGGTTTTCTAGCACGGTCACAAAACCTCCAAGGTTGGTTGTTGTGCTTTCATTTTGCACGACGGGGCCAGGCATTATAGCTTGGTTTGGGAAAGGCTGGGTTGTGCTGGTCGAGGCTAGAGTGCCCTTTTTATAGAAAAAGGGGACGGAGTCTTCCTTCGCACGCTTGCGGATGAGACAATTTAGGTGTCGGTCACTGGCGCGTGATCGACAGGCTAGGCTAATAGGTTGGGCACCGACTGCCAAAAATGTGTTGGGTCACTGTGTGGCTATCTTACACGAGAAGCTTGGCCAGGGTTTTGGTTAAGGTCTGATGGGCGTGATCGACAGGCTAGGCTAATAGGTTGGGCACCGACTGCCAAAAATGTGTTGGGTCACTGTGTGGCTATCTTACACGAGAAGCTTGGCCAGGGTTTTGGTTAAGGTCTGATGGGGTTGGTTAACCTAGGTTTTTCGACCTGGCTAAGATAGGATTAGCCATTGGTCAGCCTGGCTCTGATACCAAGTTTGTCAGGACTGGTTTTTCAGGATATTAATTTCCCAGAAAATGGCCCTTGTGCTCACCAGCCCCAGGATTACTGTTAGCTGATGAGGCACCAACTTGATACAGAAATTCCAAGCAAAGTACATAATATGTAGTACAAGACCATTCTGGCCTATGAGTACAACAATTGGTTTCTAGTGGTTGATGGTGGAAGCGGTTTGTGGATCATTAGCGTCTATGGGTCTCCATTTCCCACAGGAACAGCTGACCTGGATAACTCCTATCTTCACGAGGCTACTATCACCATTACTTAGGTTCCGGGACTGTCATCGCAACGCTCCTCTCCATGCAAGAAATCTGGCCAAGACAATAGCCAAGGACAAGCCAGTGAGTACTTTGAATGTACTCGCAAACATTATGAACACAGGTATAATATAACAAATGATAATCATGCTCTGAAATATTCTATGATCACAACATCAGTCACGAAATAAAATCCTTGATGTATGCACGCAAGTTATTTATATACAACATGAATATGCAAATAATGAAATAGAAATAAAATGCACCGATCGGGTGTCTGAAGCGACGCCTCGAAAGGATAATGATATAAAGCATGCCTCAGTCGGGCGTCTAGGCGACACCACATAAAGGGCTTATAAAGTAAATCAATAACAAACATGCCACAGTCGGGCGTCTGTGCGACACCACATAAAGGGCTTATAAAGTAAATCAATAACAACATGCCACAGTCGGGCGTCTGTGGGACACCACATAAAGGGCTTATAAGAAAATAATCACAGTGAATATCCAGGAGGTAGAACCTTCCCAGGGATACTCAATAATTCCAATATTATAAAGGGTTAGTCCATAACAATAATAATCACAATCATTATAAGTCACATGTCATGATCCATGTTCTGGTTTAACAGTTTCTCACACTAAGACCGACACTTGACCCATCCCAGACTGTAGTCCTTAACCATGCACACGGCTATTCGAATAGATATAATCTTTGCAGAGGGTGTACTCTTTACCCATGAGTAACGGATTCCTTTAGTCCATCGGGACTAATTCCGTCTACGGTCTTCTAATTGAAAACACACCTGACCCGCACACACCAGCTTAACTTACCGGTGTCTGGAATCACCCACGACACCTGTCAAGCAAAACTCTAAGTGGGGAGGCTACAACCTCGATTAGCATGGGATCAAATTTATACCGCGTGCTACTAAGGGGTGCCCCCCTCTCGGTCCCAATCGGAAACACGCATGCCCCTGGACCAGGTGGCATGCCTACCAGATGCATCCGGTATCTTCCACCATGGCCTCTCTGTATGGTGTGTGCTAGGAAGGGGTTGACAACTTACTGAACCGTACCCTACTTGTGGTAGGGACAAGTGGTAGTACGTAACAAGTATGGGGGTTACCGGAACAAGACTCGATCTACGGCCAACTCAGGAGGTTAAAGTATTCCGTGTATGATTAGCATAACAAATATATTTCAATCAACAGATAGAATCACCACTCATCATACCTCATCATGCCATACTGGACACACTCGTCTCGACAAGGAACTGTGGACAAGCTCGTGTCTACCCAAGACAGAGACTTTCTCGGCTTCCTTCCGGTATGCATGAAAAGAATACGAGGGTGATTACTATCACAACGTATCAAATTTCAGTAGCACGGAATCATCAATATGCACTTATGAGTATGTTCATATCATCACATAATATAATGAAAACTCCGAGACAAGGAGTGTTGTAACCGTATTCAAACGACACACAAAAATATTATGCTAGAGTTCAGAATGCTTGCCTTCAAATTGTGGAGAGGTAGGTTGCATTCCAAAACTTTTTGAAAGTTTTCTTCCCTCTCCAGAAGTCCTATTTTTAAATTTTGAATTAATACATAGTTTCAAAACAGTACAAAAAAGTTGTCTGAATTTTTTTCAAATAAATCTGAAAATACACTAGACAAAATTTAAGAGAGGTAGGAAAAAGAATCAACTCATTTGGAGTTATATTTAAAAAGTTATAGCCAGTCAAAGTTTAGTCAAATTTATGTTTTTAAAATAAAACAGAAAATGAAAAACGTTTCGAAATGAATACACGTCGAAGACGTACTTTGCGTTTACGCCTCCACTTAAGCCAGCATGGACCTGCGCTGGGTCACTGACAGCGGGTCCAGGGGGCGCACTGGTCAAGTTTGACCGGTCGCCCCTGCCTCCTTCCTCCTCTAGCCGAACAGAGGCGGGGCCACGGCGATCAACGCCGGCGAACGGCGGCTCCCCGCGGGCTCTGGAGGGGAGGGATGGATCTGCCAGTCCAGGGCGGTCCTCCCAGTGGTCGTTAGGTTGGCGGGGGTGGAGGGAGTTGCCGGCGGCGAGCTCCGCGCCGGACGGCAGCATCGGGTGAATTTGGGGTTTCGGGCTACGATGGTTCCCGAGCGAGTTTGAGGTGTTGGGTAGCTCCGCGAGATCGAGGGGAAGGGGACGGTGGCACTGGTTGGACGGGGGAGCCGGAGATGGGGAAGACGGCCTCCCACCGTCGATTGCTGGTTGTGGGGGGCCTAGGGGGATGGCACGAGGTTGCTTGAGGGTCGGACGAGCTCGGGGGGGCCTCCATTTATAGTGTAGCTAGGTCGGTTCCGCGGCCATGGATAAGAACGCCGGCGAACCACCGTTCATTTGCAGCAGGGGGACGTGGCGGCGACGAGCGCTTGCGGACGAGCTTGTGGATGAGCTCGGACTGCTCCAGAGGGCAGCTGGCGCACGCGTGTGGCTTGGGCGGCGCCGTCCATGGCAGGAGCCCACTGTGGCCGGCCGCTAGCCGCCGTGGCCGACTTGACGGCGGCGCTGTGGGGCTCCAGGGGTGACCTGGAGCGTTCTGGGGAGTGGATGAGGACTGGCGTGGCTCTGCAGGTGAGCAAAGCCCAGGGGCCAGACGCGGTGACCCGTGCACATGCACATGCAAAACGCGCGCTCTGGGCGCGCCCAGCGCACACACGCTACGTGCTCGATGCAATGCTAGAGCGTGCTAGAGGGCTAGGAAGAGGCTGGTAGTTAACAGGCCTTGTTTAAGGTTAGCTAGGAGCTGAGTGGACATGGTGGCTTGGTCAGGAGATCAAATCCATAGTGCAAACTAAAAACCAAGCCAGAACTGGCCATGCACACAAAGTGTTTGACAGAATGCCAGGGGCATGTAGGCATTTCTTGGGGTGGCCAAAAGCTCCAGATCCTAGTCACTTTAGATTAAAAGTAGGGTGGCAAGGTTAGTTTGTCAAAAACAAAAACTTGTTAGTGTAAGTTTCTGAGAAAATCATTCCTGGACAGAAAGGGAAGGGCATAGTTTGATGGACCAAAAATACTCCAATGGGTCCATTCTCCTGGACTTAAGGGTTTTGCAAGGTGGTTAATAAGCAGGAGAAAGATCATGGGCATTAGAGCAACAAAAAATAGAGTTGCTGTAGAAAAAGCCAATCTGGTCCAGAGAGCAAAAGAGGATGTTTTGCTCAAAATTTTCAAATAACACCAGTGGGTTTTTGCACAAAGATGAATGATATACTCCTACTAACATACCCTAATTTTGGTGGAAGTTCTAAAGAATTATTTAAATAGGTTGTAGTGCAAAAGTACCAACTGAACCAGATTTGAAAACTTGGTGTAAATCTCAAAATCTCCAAATGACTAAAGGATATTTTTGCATAAAAGTGATTTAGGGACATCATATGTCATCCCCAAATTTTGGTGGGATTTTTTAAAATGAATTTATCAAAGGGTTGCAGTGCAAATGGGACCCTAAAACTTATGAAAAACCCTTTTAGAGAAATAAAGCTCAGGGAAAAATAATTATATAAATAATCCCACTTATAAAAGAAATGTTTTGTTGAGAGAGTATATAAGTCCAACAATACTTTTGAAAAGTTTTTACTTGGGGTGAAAACTCCACAACTCAGAAGAAAAGAGAGGTTCTGAAATCCAAAGATAAATCCAAAAAAATAAAATTTTAATTTCCTGGCAAAATTTTAATAAACAAAACATGGTTAAATTTTTGGGGTGTTACACCTATGCTCAGTTTACTACTGAAGAGGCCGTCATTGAAGTAATGGAAGATGAGGATGTGGACATTGGGTGTACCACACCTGTGCTGAATGATGACTTTTGGGAAAGTCAACACCCCAACTCTCCACTGTTCACCCCACTTCAATCAATTCCTTAGTGCCCTGTTGCTACTGAAGTACAAATGGGATCTGAAGAACCTCATGCAACCTCATCTGTCCATGAAGAAATTCCAGCCACTAGTGCTGATGAAAATGTCAATGAAGAATTGAAGACCCAGGCTGCAGCTGAAGAACAGCCTGAAATTCCTCAGCCTGTGGATCTTGAGATTGTGATTCCTAAGGTGGTGATGCAATTGACTGATACTCCTCAGCCCAAGCCAAAGGATCCCTTCTCAAAGAAGCATAAATTCAAGGCTGATGATTTCTTCGGCGAGCATGTTTTCTTCACTGAATTCAACCCATATGACTCTGCTCGTCTTAGAAGGAAGCGCTTTAGGACTACCAGCCAGGCCAACTTCTATTCTTCACTGCTATTCAACAAAGAAAAAGTCTTCGACCACCAGCATATTCCTCACGTGGACATGGAACCAATGACTTGCTTCTCTCAAGTCCTCAGTGTGCTTCATGATGCAGGACTGCTCAACTGTTGCTCTGACATTGTTGATTGGAATGAAGAGCTTATTCTTCAGTTCTACGCAACGCTGCACGTCACAGGTGATGCTGACGATATCATCACTTGGGTATTGGACTGGATGACCGAAAACACTCATTATAAGGCACCGGCCTCCGAATTACTTCATGCCCTGCCAATCAGTCCTCCACCTGAAGGTGCTCGTTGTCTGTACCAAGAACCTGAACTCACTGCTCATTACATGCAAGTGCTAATGAAGCCTCTGAAGCCCGGTCAAGCCCCAAGGACCAAATTTCTTGTGAAGGAATTGTTGTATGTGCCAAGAACCATCTATCGCATTCTGAGGAAGACTTTGAGTCCTATCAAAGGCCACGACTCATCTGATGAGGAAATTGTTGGTATCATGAAGAATCTGCTTTTCAACATCATGCATGGCATCCCTGTCAATTATCATGATTTCCTCATGAGGACTCTGGCAAATGTTGCACTTTCTCCATTTGAGCTGAAGCCTTATGCTCCTTGGATTATGAGATTCCTCAGAACAATGTCTTCACTCAACTACAAAGCTGATTTTTAGGATAACCTCAGCTACTTGCCCCCGATTGAAGTCCTCAAACGGACATATTCCTCAGCTGATGAGAAGGGCAAGGCACCAGCTGTTATTGATGAAGGCATTCGTCCATTGGATGGTCAGTTTCGCAAAGCTGCATCTAATTCCACCAATGATGACTCTGCCACTCATGATTCTGCTGCCAATGCATCCAAGCCAAATCCTTAAGCCACTGCTCCTTGTGTGATGACTGACTGTGAGCTGCTTCTTAGTCTTCACCGGAAGGTGGATCGAAACAACAAATGGGTTAAGTGTTAGTTTGGTTCCATTCTTCACAACACGACTGCTACACATAATGCAGTGAAGAAAAACCATTACTACCTCCATGAAGTCTTCGATCGCACCTGGGCTATTCTGTCACATCCATATGGTGAAGAAGATCTGAAGCAAATGGATTTCAAGGAAGATTTTGACTGGTCTGCTCCTCAACCGAAGAAATACAAGAAGGTCAAGGTTCCTTCCTTGGTAGCCAGTTCATTTTCTTCATCACGCGACACAGACAAGTATGAAGACTTGGACGACACTACGGCATGCCCTACAAGGACACACGACCGCAACAGCGCTGGCGCTCCTCCATCATCATGATATTCTTCAGGGGCGTTAGTCCTCATTTTCAACCCTTTTGGTCATTCGATGACAAAGGGGGAGAAACTTGAGTTAGTCTTCAAGCGGGTCTATCTTATATGGGTGTTTTTCTTGCTAAGTTACAACTCATGTTCTTTTGATGACTTTGCTGGATCGAGTTGTAAACTTAAACTCTATGATGGCCTGATACTTTTGCTGATTTCTTCTGCATGGTTATTCCTCATAAATGTCAATACACGCATGCTGAATTGACATCATTCACCATATTTCATCATGCATTTCAAATTCTTCATATTATATGTCAAATGCGTGTATGAATTACAAGATATAGGGGGAGATCTCCATGATTATACTCTTCAAGTGTGCATTGCTTCAAAAGCAAATTCCTCACTATGCACATCTTCAGGGGGAGTTCTTCTATATCTTGCAATCAAATTCCTCAATATCAGTATTTACACTTCATATGTTTATCCCCGTTGGAAACATAACCTATATTGTCATCAATCACCAAAAAGGGGGAGATTGTAAGTGCATCTAGTGCCCCTTAGTGATTTTAGTTTATTGAAGACTTATGGGTTAAGGGACTAATGCGTTTGTGAGTGTACACAGGTCTATAAGTCTATGAGGAGTTTGATAATTACAGAGAAAGTCGACCCCTAAAAATGAAGTTCTTCAACTGAAGACTTTGGATTTCTGAAGACTTTCTGAAGACTTTGAAAGTGAAGAAATTGGTGTGACATTGAAGACTTGGAATTCATTCGAGGAACATGAAGCGTGAAGACTTTTCTTTTCGTAGTTCCATTTATCTTTCTTGAGTCACAGGAAACACCGTACTGTTAAAGGGGGTCGAGGAAATACTAAGGAAAAATTTCCATGTGATGCTCAACTCAAAATCCTACACCTACCAATCCCTTCGAGTGAAGACATTGGAAATCTCATACAGTTCAGTCAATTTCTTCAGTGACAGAGACGAAGTTCTTCTAGCACTGAGAAATTTGTTCTGATTGAGGAGTTAGGAATTCGCCAGTGCGGATTGCCTACACAGTGAGGAGCATGATAGCCCTGAGGAATTTGAGATTCAAAATTCGGACCGTTGCTGTGTTATGCGCCAGCTGTCCCAAAATATCTACCCACCTAACGGTCATATCATTGAAGGGCATTTATGTCTTATCATGTCGGGATGCTCCCTAGGCTGTAAATAGCCGCCCCCTACAACCACTAGCTGGTTGGCTGCTCCGAGAGAAACTTACACTTGTCATTTGAGAGCATCCCTTCCTCCGAGGACTTTGAGCGAAAATCATCAAGTGAGGAAAACCCAAACCCAAACACCTTCCAACCCAAAGTGATTGAGCATCACTTATGAGATTGATCCTGCGTGGATCCGACACTTGTTACCTTTGAAGACTGTGCTTCTTCCAGACGGTTAGGCGTCATGGTCTAGAGCATCCAAGAGGAAATGTGGATCGCCGAGTGACCGAGTCTGTGAAGGTTTGGAAGTCACCTGAAGAGTTACCACGAGTGATTGGGCGAGGTCTGTGTGACCTTAGCTCAAGGAGAATACAGTGAGGACTGTGTGTCCTCATGTTTAAATACCTAGCCGCTCCAACCAAACGTACAACTGAGGCAGCAGTTGGAACTGGTCTACCAATCATTGTCTTCACCAAGCTTACTAGTTCTATTTCCTCAACTCTTTCATTTCCTCATTTCTGTTGTTGTGTGCTTGTTCATATCTATTTGAAGACTTTGACTAAAGACTTTCTCAATTTCCTCAGTTCAATTTCTTCAGTCTGTTTGTCTTCATCCTGTGTTATCTTGTGTTTACGCTTTCTGTACTCTATGCTTGTCTTCATTTCATCATGATGACTGTGCTTGTGTTCTGCTATGTTTACTTCTGAGTACTTATTCCACTGCAAGTAGTTCTTCGCTAAGGAATTTCCTCACCAGCAAATTCCTTAGTGAAGAATTCATAAAAATCACCTATTCATGTCCCCTCTGGTCAGTATAACGCAATTTCACTATCTTTTCCCGTTTTCATTGTGATTGTGGTTTCCTTTCGATTTCTTTTTGTTTGTCATTTCATTGATAGATCCTAGAGCACTAGGCAAAGAGTTGCTGATGGACAACCCATTGGAAATAGCGCTCTCTAGGAAGAGAGCACCTACCAACGAGTTGACCATGTTGGCGGGCCAACCCATGGAGACAAAGAACTCCAGAAATAAGCACTGGCCAAAGAGTTGACGACGTTGGCGGACGAACTCCTAAAAGAAAGTTGTAGGATAGTCGCCACCGTGCCTACCCAAGAAGTTCTAATGGCCACTTATGCAAGGCTCAAGGCTGAGCTTGAGGAGATAGTCGCCATTGAGAAGCAGTATTACCCTGGCAAGGTGATGACCCCCATAGAGGACGAGGAGATGGTCCCCAGAGGGATGGGATCCCCCGGTGAGCTGCAAAAGGTAAAAAATAATGGCTTACCATAGTTGTGGTTTTTGATTATTTGCAATGTGCTTGCTAATATGTTAGGGTTGTGCAGGTGCCAGTGGATGTCCTTGATGTTTCCGATGTCGCGGCCCGTCGTGTGGACAATGCCCCAGAGATCGTTTTTGATGTCGTAGTCTATCCTGTTGACATCGCCCCGGAGATCGATTCCGATGCCACTATCCATCCTGTGGACATCGCCCAGAGATCGATTCCGATGTCACGGTGGACATCGCCCTAGAGATCTATTACCATGCCGATGTCCATGCTGTGCTCATTGCCCGAGAGATCGATGACAAGAATTAGTTGGTCGCGCTAATCCTTTAGGGTAGTTTGCATTGTGTTTAATTACCAGAACGATGCATGTTATCAAACCATCTTAGGGCTAGTGCACTGTCTTGTGTGGGCAGTACTTGCTACTTTTGTTTGATAGTGAATCATGCGAACCCTCTCTGAGTTGTGGAAACAGATGTATCCTCACCAGCTTTTGATGTAATAAATGGCATTCTTAGATGTAAGTTTGAACTGTTTATCATATCAGCAGGGCTTGTTTGATGATTTTTGGTGTTAGTAGGCTAGCTACTGTGCGAGCTATAGTACATGCAAAACACTCACCAAAGAGAAACATTGGGGCTGATGAGCTCGTGGTACACTTATACTGATTCGTCGTCGATTAGCCAATAGCCCAAGCTCCCATAATTGTAGGCTTAGCGATCGACCAGACAATAGTTGACACGGATACATTCAGGCCTCATTTGGTTCATAGGGTAGGAAAATTGTTGCAAAAGTACAGAGATGTACAACACAAAATCATAGCAGTACAGAGACGTACTCCCTCCATTCCAAAATACTAGATGACTCAACTTTGTACCACTAACTTTGAAATGGAGGGAGTACAAATCCTAGGCGGGCTAGTTTGGCCTAGTGGGCTTCAGTGATATGACGTGGTACAGTGCCATCCAGTCTTTGCGTGTGGTAGCAGTACTGCGGGTATCGTAAGTTTTTTTGAAGAAGCGGAATTCAACTAAGTCATGATGGTTCCTTCGTCCGACCAACTTGCAGTAGGAAAGGTTGGGCCTGCGCTATGACCGGGGTGGACCAGGATAATTTTGTGCATGGCAGGTGGACCAGGATGGTCGACGTACCACATGTTGGCGAATGAAAGTATTCTTTCCAATATAGTGGAGGAGCAACGGGTATTCATTGTTTATTTTTGATGAAAGCTATTGTCTCCACGGTTACGACGGAGGAGCGTGAAACACGGCAGCCCAGTGAACTTGGCATGTGCACCACTCCCTCCTTCCTCATGTAATACTACCATAGTGTTGACTATATGGTTGGCTATAAGGTTACAACTTTTTCTCACTTTCTCTCTATCTATTTCCTCTCAAATGTTTTTTACCTTTATTTAGACACAATTGTTTTTTATGCCTCTTTTTTAGAATTAGTTTTTTATACCTAGGACCACGTGAAGAGACAGGCTCCTGCAGATCCCACTCCTTGACTTTGTCAATGCCTCTCTCTGCTCCACATAAGCGGGCTTAGGGCATGTACAATGGTTCTATTATCAGGATGCCACATAGGATAAATGATGAGGTGGAGGAAAGAGAAATCTTAAGAAAAGGCTTGTCTTCTCTCATTTAAGACAAGACAAGAGATGATCTCTTAGCATAATTTGTCTCACCATGTTTTTAGGAATAACTAGTTATTGTAGATAAGGCTAAGAGATTATCCATTGTACACATGTTTTTTTGTCATCTCTAAATTACATGCAATACTTATGATAAGACTATCTTATCAACCATTGTACATACCCTTTTAGCCCAGAATTTTACTCGTACTACTTGCTATGAATGCGGGCAACTAGCGTCTGAGGGGGGAGCGCGTGCGGGGAGGTGGGGGGGTGGGGGGGTTCTGGTGGGCTAGGGCGGTCAGAAGCGGGCTTGGAAGCGGTCCGGACTCCCGCATGGCCCACCTCACATTGTCACCATATATTTCTTGGAATCCGTGCACGGCGGGCGAGCAATCTCTTCTCCCTCCCCCGTCTCTCTCTTCTCAGCCGACGCCCGCCGAGCGATTAGATTTCGGCTATCGACGGTTTATTCAATTGTAGTCCCACATGTCAGTGAAAATGCAAGACAGCGCGTGTCCCCTCTGGTGAGCGGCGTGCGAGCCAGACTGTCGGGGGTGCGACACGTACGAGTCGTAAGTTTGCCGCCTTTTCCTTTTGAACTTGCAAAGCCTAACATTTTCATGCGATCAATCATAGAAATCTAGAACAAAATGATGAGGGCGGTGCTTTCCCGCGCGTTAGGCGGGCTAGTTTGAGTGATATGACGTGCTACAGTGCCTTCCACTTGGTCCATTTTTATGTAAGGAAGAGTCTACACTCTTACGTGGGAGGAGTGCGAAACACGGTGGATCTGATATTGATCGAGGGATAATTGTTCCCTGTGAAATAATGGAGCACTATTAGCGATTATAGCATCATAGTTAGGGCATCTCTAGCACTGGCCCTCAAATTTACAACGGCATCTGTCCGAGGACACTGATGGATGGAAGCCTTCCAATGCTGCCCGCATACCTTTCGACAACTATATGAACTAACCGGACAAAATTCGTGCAAACAAAGCAAATCTCAAATTAACTGGATGAAATTCATTACATTTCGAAAACTTTTCCTATAATTTGGACGAAATTCATTACATATTTGGCACAAACCATACTAAAACCTATTGTAAACCTCATCTAAACGATCACTGGCGCCCGACCACCATGTCTGGCCATGAACCCGAGAAAGCCGGCTATTGCCTTTGCCTCCTCCTCATCCGCCTCGATAACCTCCTCCTCCGGAGCACAAGGTTTTGAAGATTTCCGCCTCCACATCGCTGTCAAGCGGCTAATCGGCCGCCGATGTTTATCCCACCAAGCTTGGCATCGACTGAGTGGAGGAGTGGTGGCCTTCCTGGGACCAGAGCGGCGGGGACCTACCGTGTACTACTCTTCCTCGTTGCCAGCTGCGCCTGCGCACGTGTGCCGGCTTCGTGGTCGTGGTGGCGGAGGGTGGCCCGGGGGAGCCGGCGATCTCCTTCGTCTACTCCTGCGACAGTACGTCCAAGAGAGCTTTGGAGCATGCCCGGAGCAGAGCCGCTGATGTTCTTTGTTTGCTCCTGCGACAATACGTCCAAGAGAGCTTTGGAGCGCCAGGAGGCCATGGTTGGAGACTTGGAGTGGTGCCGACAGAAGGAAGGGACCGGAGGAGAATGAGTGTGGGTCTTTGGCTATGGCTGGGAGCTGGGGCTCAAGTTAATATAGCGGGCGAATGGCAATGAGCCACTGCAGACGGATGGACGGCTAGCGCCGGAGTAGGTATGTCGGCAACCACGTGTCATTAATGTGGGCGGCGGACAGAAGGATAGTCGTGGTGTCGTTAACGCGGAACAGTCGCTTGCACTGGGATGCCGCGCGGGTGGCACTCTCTCAGCCGTCGCGCTGCTGCAATGCCAGCGCTAGTGAGAGGTCACGTCGGGCATGAATGCGGACGCTGCTTCAGTGACTTAACCACAAGTGCATTGGATCACTGACATGTGGGCCCAACGGGCATCTGTCCCGCATGTGAGTGACACACCAACTACACCTGCAGTTAAGTCCGCTGAATGTGGCATTGCCGTTCTAGAGAGACGGTGACCGTTTCAGGTGGTAAGCGCGCCCTAGCAATGGAAGGGGTTTCGGTAGGCCAGGGCGGTCAGACGCTGGCGTGGTGGTAAAATGTGAACTCATGGATGACGAGCCTTTGAAGCGTATGCGGCATGTATTGACAACTAGGCATCCATGCAACCTCTCTTGTCGCCAGCTAGCCTTCGACGACCACCATTAGACAACACACAACCATGCATAACTTACGAATAATGGACAAATCGATCAGACACACACTCGTGTGCAGTGGCACTATGATTGGTTGCTCACAATAGTACATACTCCATACCATAGTACCCTCTCTAGCTAGGCTATTTTATATATTGTTATTGTGATGGGCGATATACATGAGCAAGGCGCCGAGTCACGAGTATGACCGTTGGTGTTGAGCCAGGTGAATACATGCTCGGTGTTTGCGGAGGCCTCCAGCAAACATCCAAATAGTAATGTCACGCACCGCCGGGCGCGCAGGTGAAGGGCTCACCGTTTGCATTGCGCCATGAGCAGGACTTGGATTGAGAGGGCGACGTGCATGCATTACCATGGTTTGACATCATGAGCGTGAGTGTCTGGCTGTCTGCACGCATACATGCTGCTTGCCTCTATGGATGATCTGCGCTAATGTGTGCATCTTGTATAATATAAAAAATACATTTGTGCATTTAACTCAAAGTATTTCTTTTTCATTTGGCTGACGGGTGTGCGTTGTAGCGACGAGTCCGTGGTTTGATTCCTCACATATGCATAATTTTGGTTTTTATTTCTTTCTCCACTGATAGCTATGCCCGCACAGATAGATAGATAAAGAACACAAGCTGATGAGGTGCATGCGGACTGTTTGACTGGTCAGCCAGACAAATACGGAGCTATACGCTGAGCCAGTGACCGTATAATCACCATATCTCATATACAATGATCGAAGTGAGCTATCAAGACAAGTTCGATGACCGCCAATGCATTTTACTCGGTAATAAATGACCAGGATTGAAGGGGAATCCAAATTTCCTCGTCTTCTGTCCTTGAGCTCTTGACAAACCAATGCACTTTTCAGTTGTCCGGCCACTCCACACCAGAGCTGTCACCAAGTATTGTTCATGACACTGCGCCGCACACTAACCGGTAAGGAAGCGATGGCATCCCGCCGCGCCGAGTCCCTCGCCGCCCACGACCGCACACAGAATGGTTGGGAAATGATGGCATCCTTCATACCGAGTTCATCGCCGCTCGCGAGCTCACACCAATGTGGGTGGAATTTGAAGCTGCCAAGGCCGAATGGGTGGTAGAGAAAGAGGCGGCCAAAGCCGCACAGAGGAAGGGGAAAAGTCAGAAAGCACTTAGGAAAAGAGAGGCCCGCCGCCGCAAGAAAGAAGAGACGCACGCGCTGCTGCGGAGATCCAATCATGGTGGGGTGTTGCTGACAAAGCCAGGAAGGAGAACGACGATGTCTGGCCATCATGTGAAAAGTAGTAGTACTAGTAGTTAGTGTGTGTGTCTGTGTCGCCCGTACGTTTTTTAATTAATTACGAGCATGTACCGATACTAGTTAGTACTGTAGGTTTTAGAGCAAATTACCAGTACATTAGCCTAGACTTAGTGGAAAAATTACTATCCTATGCATAAAATGGCATCTCTTTCTCTATAGGAATTGAGATGCATGTCATCTCACTTCCTATGATTTTCATATTCCTATAAAATTCCTATCCTATGAACCAAAGGAGGCCTCTGCTGGAGTAACTACTGTAGCTAGCAGTACTGCTGGTACAGTAATTTTCTTCAAGAAGCGGAATTCAACGAAGTCATGATGGTTCCTTCGTCCGAGCAACTTCACAGTGGGATAGGTTGGGCCTGTGATTTGACCCTCATTAGTAATTACCGCGGCACGACGACCGAGGTGACTCTCCCTTGGAGTTCGGCGGGCATGGCAAGTGGACCAGGATGGTCGACGTCCCACATGTCGGCGAACAGAATTATTCTTTCCAATATCAAGGAGCAAGGAAACCGCGTGGTATAGTATCACTGCTGGTTTATACTTATTTTTTATTTTTGATGAATGCTAGCGTTTCAACTCTTACGACGAAGGAGTGCCAAACACGACACGTGCTGGATGTTCCACACGTCAGCGAAAGGAGTGGAACATGAACAGCATGGTAGAGCCTCTTCACTTCTGGGTCGGAGACCGCACATAGTAGTACTAGTGGTATGAACGATACAAAGTGCGACCCGGAGAAAAAGACACGTCTAGTTGGAAGGTCTCGGGCCATAGACGTAAACAAATATAAAACCTAATATGTGCCTTAGTTTCCTAAGAAAATGTGGTAAAAATGTTACTCCACAGCCCGCTTCCCTTCTCCTTCCTCTTCCACCGCCCACGGGAAGCGATCGGTCGACCCTTATATAGGAGTGCTAGCACAAAAAGATGCATGCATGACCACTAAAATTCCAGATTAAAGCGCCGCTAGTAGTATGGCATATGTCACCTTCGGACGGGCCATGGCTACCGGGCTACGGCGGCTAGAGAAGAGGCGGCGGGAGGGGAATGAATGCAGATACTATTTGGGTTCGCCGTCCGGCTTAAATAAATGTGCACCATCACGTGTACCCGCGGGTGCACAAATTGTAACATACATGTCTGCTTAAGTGGGCGTCACGTAACTGGTGTGTGTGAGGGATTCTGAGAGACAGAGTGCGTGTGTGCGACTCTACTCTTCGGACATGTACTCAACCTTTTGCATCGGGATATAAGTATAATGGTATTACACTTTAGGTAGTGATTTACGTGGCCATGTTAACGTGGTTGCGTAAAAAAATGTCACTTCCTGCTCGTGATTTGTGTTATATAATTACTAGCAAGTTGCTCGTGCATTGCACGGAACATCAATACTTATTTTTTTACAAAACACCTATTGTGATTGACCCATGCAGGAGTAATCCCATGTGTAAAAACTAATGATATCTCGAGAATTTTATCGGAAACTGGTATCTCGACAATTTCATCGAAAAAATGAAAGGTGAGTGATAAGGTGAGGAGGAGTGGAGCGTCGTGGTGACTAGAGGTCGGACTGGGCGGAGACATGGGGATGGACGGCGCCGGCAGGCGGCAGCGGCCACCATGCTAGATTGTTACAAAGACTTCCTTTTTTAATTGCTTAGCAATGAGGTTGTGGGAGATAAGGACGATGAACAAGGCAAGGCCTTGTCTGTAAATGTGGAGAGAGGTGCGGGTATCTTTTGTAAATTTGTCATAGTTTGCTTTCTATCCGTCAGATATAGACCGGACGGTCTATATTACAAGATGGAAGGCACACCATCATCACCAACTTGTTTTTTTATAATAGTAGAGATGATAAGTTTGCTAACTACTAAAGTAAAGTGGAATTTTTCCATGTTATACAAGTATATTAAGGTGATTTCTTATCATACGAGTAAGGTTGGACGAAGGGTGGTAGGAACAAATGCTCCACCTAGAGCATGTGTGTGTGAGATGGAGTCTTAGTGTGTGGGTTTGTGTGTGTGTGTGTGTGTGTGTGACCAACGAGTATGAGTCCTAGAGATGGGTCCTTAGTGGCGGATGTAATTTAAGTGTGCGTGGCTTCATCATAGTGTATGACAGGGGCCACCAACGAGGGGGTGCGAGAGAGAAAAGGCCCGTAGAGAGGGAAGAGAAGGCGTGTGCGCGTGAGAGGAGTCGACATCAAGAGAACGTGTTTGTTCGGGAGACACCGAGGAAGACTACTATATATCGATGGTGCATGTAGGTGGGAATTAAACGAAGGGATGGTCTTATTGGTTTCGGGGATATAGGGGAAGAGTGAGAGAGTGGGGGTACCTAGAAGGAGATTGTTAAGTGTGAGTTTGTGTTTTACCCATCCAGGAGGAAGTTATGTGCACACAAGTAGAGAACGATTCGATGTGGCGTTAGGGTTGAGGGTAATTAACTATTTATGGAGACATAGGAGACCTTGAACGTGCATGTGCGAGAGGTATACATGTAGACGTGGAATGTGTGTGTGTGCGCGCGAGCATGATCGAGATAAAATAAAGAAGACATAAGTCATAAGATTAATGATATGGGAGAGATCGGTGTGACAATATGTATGCATGTGAGAGTGCAAGGAAGAAGGATCGATAATTGATCATGTGTTTTTGTATTTAAGAGATAGTGGCGTGGGCTGGAGAATGCATATATGGCGAGCAGAGGGAGCAAGACACAACGATTGTGCAAAAGATATCAACCTATAAATGCATGTATGGAGAGACATATATAGTGTGGGTGACAGGAAGCAAGAGTGCGTGCGAGAAAGAAATGTTGATGGAGAAACTACAGATAGATACAAAGATAGAGATGCTAGATAGAGGGACATCGGCTAGTTTGAGTGTTGGAGATGACCGCCGGGTGGTTCAGAGGGTGAAGTTATGTGTGTGTGTGTGTGTGTGAGAAAGATAAAAAGAGGGTACTTGACTGCATGTAGAGAGAAACATATATAGTGTGCATGATAGGAAGCAAGAGTGAGGGCGAGAAAGAAGGTTGATGGAGAAACAAATAAATAGAAAGATAAAGATGCTAGCTGGCGTGTGTTAGAGATAGGAGTTGAGTGGATCAGAAGGCTGAGTTATGTGTGTGGGTGTGAGAGAGATGGAGAGAGTGTGCATGTGAGTTGATACGTCTCCAACGTATCTATAATTTTTTATTGCTCCATGCTAATTTATCTACTATTTTAGGCAATATTGGGCTTTATTATCCACTTTTATATTATTTTTGGGACTAACCTATTAACCGGAGGCCCAGCCCAGATTTGCTGTTTTATGCCTATTTCAGTGTTTCGAGGAAAAGGAATATCAAACGGAGTCAAAACGGAACGAAATCAACTAGAGAAGTTAATTTTGGAAGGAAACCAACCAGATGGGCTTGGAGTGCACTCCAGGGGAGTCCCGGGCTGCCCACGAGGGTGGAGGGCGCGCCCCCCTACCTCGTGAGCACCCCGGAGGTCCACCGATGTACCCCCTGCACCCATATATACCTACGTACCCTAAAACTTCGAGAACAGAAGATAGATCGGGAGTTCCGCCGCTGCAAGCCTCTGTAGCCACCAAAAACCTCTCGGGAGCCCATTCCGACGTCCTGCCGGAGGGGAAACCCATCACCGGTGGCCATCTTCATCATCCCGGCGCTATCCATGACGAGGAGGGAGTAGTTCACCCTCGGGGCTGAGGGTATGTACCAGTAGCTATGTGTTTGATCTCTCTCTCTCTCTCGTGTTCTCACTCGTGTTCCTCTATGGCATGATCGTGATGTATCCCGAGCTTTGCTATTGTTCTTCGATCTTATGATGTTTCTCCCCCTCTACTCTCTTGTGATGAATTGAGTTTCCCCTTTGAAGTTATCTTATCAGATTGAGTCTTTTATGAGAACACTTGATGTATGTATTTCCGTGATTATCTGTGGTGACAATGGGATATCATGTGCCACTTGATGTATGTTTTGGTGATCAACTTGCGGGTTTCGTGACATTGGAAACCTATGCATAGGGGTTGGCACACGTTCTTGACTCCCCGGTAGAAACTTTGGGGCACTCTTTGAAGTACTTTTATGTTGGTTGGATGAATCTGAGATTGTGTGATGCATATCATATAATCATGCCCACGGATACTTGAGGTGACAATGGAGTATCCAGGTGACATGAGGGTTTTGGTTGATTTGTATCTTAAGGTGTTATTCTAGTACGAACTCTTTTATAGATCGATCTGAAAGAATAACTTTGAGGTGGTTTCGTACCCCACCATAATCTCTACGTTTGTTCTCTGCTATTAGTGGCTTCGGAGTGACTCTTTGTTGGATGTTGAGGGCTTGTCATATTATCTATCTATGTTATTGTTGTTGAGAGAACTTGCACTAGTGAAAGTATGAACCCTAGGCCTTGTTTCCTATCATTGCAATACCGTTTACGGTCACTTTTATCACTCGCTACCTTGCTGTTTTTATTATTTCATATTACAAAATCCTATATCAACTATCTATTTTGCACTTGTATCACCATCTCTTCGCCGAACTAGTGCACCTATACAATTTACAATTATATTGGGTGTGTTGGGGACACAAGAGACTCTTTGTTATTTGGTTGCAGGGTTGCTTGAGAGAGACCATCTTCATCCTATGCCTTATACGGATTGATAAACCTTAGGTCATCCACTTGAGGGAATTTTGCTACTGTCCTACAAACATGTGCACTTGCAGGCCCAACAACGTCTACAAGAAGAAGGTTGTGTAGTAGACATCATGCTCTTTTCAGGCGCCATTGCCGGGGAGGCTAGGTAAGTGAAAGTATATCTTTAGATCTTGCAATCGAATCTTTTTGTTTCTTGTTTTAGAACTAGTTTAGTTTATAAAAGAAAACTACAAAAAATGGAATTGAGTTTGTCTCATACGCTTCATCTTTTTAATATCTTTCGTGAGTATGATGGAAAGGATAATTGTGCTCAAGTGCTAGAAGAAGAAATATTTAAAATGTTTGGCACTAAATATGTGAATGATGAGCATGATTGCAATGTTGTTAGTATGAATTCCTTGAATATCCATGATGCTAATGATACGCAAAGCCAGAAGCTTGGGGAAGCTATGTTTGATGAAGATGATATTTTTTGTCCCCCAAGCTTTGATGAGCAAATTTACTATGATGAAAGCATGCCCCCTATCTATGATGATTATTGTGATGACACGTATGCTTTAAAGAATAATGATAACCATGAAACTTGTCATCTTGATCTTAATTTTCAATCATATGATAGTTATTTTGTTGAGTTTGCTCCCACTACTATTCATGAGAAGAATTTTGCTTATGAGGAGAGTAGTAAATTTTCTATGCTAGTAGATCATGAAAAGAATGCTTTAGGTGCTGGTTATATTGTTGAATTCATTCATTATGCTACTGAAAATTATTATGAGGGAGGAACATATGCTTGTAGGAGTTGCAATAATGTCAAGTTTCCTCTCTATGTGCTTAAAATCTTGAAGTTATGCTTGTTTTACCTTCCTATGCAAGTTGATTATTGTTCCCATAAGTTGTTTGCTCACAAAATCCCTATGCATAGGAAGTGGGTTATACTTAAATGTGCTAGTCATATGCTTCATGATGCTCCCGTTATGTTTCAACTCTTATCTTTTATGTGAGCATCATTGTCATCATCATGCCTAGCTAAAAGGCATTAAAGAAAAGCGCTTGTTGGGAGACAACCAAATATTTATCCTTACTGTTTTTGTGTGTTCACATGATTATGCTACTGTAGTAATCATGTTTTATAGCTTTTGTTTCAATAAAGTGCTAAGTAAGACCTTTAGGATGGCTTACGGTGATAGTTGTGTTGATCCTTCTGAAAATCAGAAACTTTTGCACCCAGTAAATTAGTTTTGTTAATTCACAGAAACGTTCTTCTGATCTGATTATTTTTGCTCTGGATTGGTACACTAATTTCTTAGGACTTCCTAATTGGGTAGGATTTTTGGAGTTCCACAAGTATACACTTGATACAGATTACTATAGACTGTTCTGTTTTTGACAGATTCTGTTTTCTATGTGTTGTTTGCTTATTTTGATGAATCTATGAGTAGTATCGGAGGGTATGAACCATAGATAAGTTGGAGTCAAGTAGATATTACACCAATATGAATTTAGAATGAGCTCATTACAGTACCTAAGTGGTGGTTTTATTTTCTTATACTAATGGAGCTTACGAGTTTTCTGTTGAGTTTTGTGTTGTGGAGTTTTCAAGTTTTGGGTAAAGATTCGATGGACTATGGAATAAGGAGTGGCAAGAGCCTAAGCTTGGGGATTCCCAAGGCACCCCAAGATAATATTCAAGGATAACCAAGAGCCTAAGCTTGGGGATGCCCCGGATGGCATCCCCTCTTTCCTCTTTGTCTATCGGTAACTTTACTTGGAGCTATATTTTTATTCACCACATGATATGTGTTTTGCTTGGAGCGTCATTTCCTTTTGTTAGTTTTTGCTTGCTGTTAGTTAGAATAGTGTTTTGCATCTTTAGTTTCAATAAAGAAGTCAAGGATAGCCTTTGCCATGCTTATTTTGCTAGTATACATGTTGCTGTTTGAAGAACAGAAAGTTTACCGCTGTTGCAAAAATTCCAAAGTTAGAGAGTGGTATAATGTTGAATCTTTTTGCATATTGAGCTCTGATAAATTTATTACAGTGGGAATGTTAGTTCATAATTTTTGGGGTCAGGGAAGTATTGATACTCTTGCATTCTTTAGAGACTGTACTGTTTTGGCAGATTGTTGTTATGGTTGCATTGTTTGCATATGTTTGCTTGTTTAATGATTCTATTTGGTGATAGGAGTATTAAATATGCAGAGGAATTTAGTATGCAATGTTGAATAATAATTTTAGTGATTTGTTACCGTAGAAAATGATAAGGTTTTGCATTGGTTTATACTAACCTATCTCACGAGTTCTTGTTGAGTTTGTTGTGAATGAAGCTTTTGATAAAAAGAGAAACCATGATATGAGACATAAAAGTTCAAGCTTGGGGATTCCCAAGGCACCCCAAGATAATATTTCAAGAAGTCTCAAGCATCTAAGCTTGGGGATGCCCCGGTAGGCATCCCACCTTTCTTCTTCAACAACTATCGGTTAGTATCGGTTGAGCCTAAGTTTTTGCTTCTTCACATGAGTTGTGCTATCCTTGCAATGTAGTTTTCTTTAGATTTGCTTGATGTTTGAATAAAGTATCAAGATCTGAATTATTAAATAAGAGAGAGTCGTACATGAATTGGAATTTGCTAGAATATTCTATGTGCTTCACTTATATCTTTTGAGCGTGATAATTTTTGCTCTAGTGCTTCACTTATACCTTTTAGAGCATGGTGGTAGTTTTATTTTGAAGAAATAGATGAACTCTCATGCTTCACTTAGATTATTTTGAGAGTCGTTGATAGCATGGTATTTTGCTTAATATTAATATACTTGGTATTCAAGATATGTGAAACTTTCTTTTGAGTGAATTGAATACTAAGATAAGTTTGATGCTTGATAATTGTTTTGACATATGGAGGTGATAATATCAAAGTCGTGCTAGTTGGGTGATTATGAATTTGAGAAATGCTTGTGTTGAAGTTTCCAAGTCCCGTAGCATGCACGTATGGTTAAAGTTATGTAACAAATTTGAAACATGAAGTGTACCTGGCTTGTGCATCCTTATGAGTGGCGGTCGGGGACGAGCGATGGTCTTTTCCTACCAATCTATCCCCCTAGGAGCATGCGCGTAGTACTTGAATTTTTGATGACTTCTAAATTTTTGCAATAGGTATATGAGTTCTTTTGACTAATGTTGAGTCCATGGATTATACGCACTCTCACCTTTCCACCTTTGCTAGCCTCTTCCGTACCGTGCATTGCCCTTTCTCACCTTGAGAGTTGGCGCAAACTTCGCCGGTGCATCCAAACCCCGTGATACGATACGCTCTATCACACATAAACCTCCCTATATCTTCCTCAAAACAGCCACCATACCTACCTATCATGGCATTTCCATAGCCATTCCGAGATATATTGCCATGCAACTTCCACCATCATCATCATGACATACATTACTTTTGTCATATTGCCATTGCACGATCTTGTAGTTGACATCGTATTTGTGGCAAAGCCACCATGCATTATTTTCCATACATGTCACTCTTGATTCATTGCACCATCCCGGTACACCGCCGGAGGCATTCATATAGAGTCATATCTTGTTCTAAGTTTTGAGCTGTAATCTTTGTGTTGTAATCAATAGAAGTGTGATGATCATCATTATTAGAGCATTGCCCAAATAAAAAAAAGAAGAGAAATGCCAAAAAGAAAAAAAGAAAGGCCCAAAAAAAGGGCAATGCTACTATCTCTTTTTCCACACTTGCGCTTCAAAGTAGCACTTTGTTCTTCATGTAGTGAGTCTCATATATTGTGCTTCAAAGTAGCACCTTGTTCCTCATGTAGTGAGTCTCATAAGTTGTCTTTTTATACTAGTGGGAATTTTTCATTATAGAACTTGGCTTGTATATTCCTACGATGGGATTCCTCAAATGCCCTAAGTCTTCGTGAGAAAGCAAGTTGGATGCACACCTACTAGTTTTCTTTTGTTCAGCATTCATAGGAACGGCTCCTCAGAAGCCATCGAGAGAGTGGAGAAAATGGTGAAGGAGGAGATGGGGGAGCGGCGGAGGGGTGCGATTCTTGCCCGCTGTCTGTCTGGCCTCGTATAAATAAAGGGCGGACAGTAGGATCTTGGCTGGCGTCTGGCCTCGTTTACACTGAGGGCGGATGGGAGGAGCTCGGCTGGTGTTGCGTTTAATTCCGGCCCGCTCATGAATGGACGTGTGGCCGGAGTAGGTTTCTCGGTTTGCGCACAGATTTAACGGAGGGGTTTGATAGAGGCGAGGAGGCGTGTTCAGCCGGGCATGCAGCGGGCGGCATAGTACTATTTTATTTGACAGCAGGCGGCGTAGTTCCCGATACGTCTTTAATACAAACGAGGGAGGGAGTAGCGGTTCACGAAATGTTGAATGGCTAATGCATCCTCCTTCAATTAATGCATGAGGGAAGTAATGGGAGGAGGACCGGGAAAAGAGGCTGCACGATGTGAATGCAACACAGTTTGCCCTCATATAAAGGCGCCCCTTCATTCCAATGCATCTACCACATCGTACGCACCTAAGCATTTTCCTAAGCACCTACACTAAGCGCAAAAGAGCTCACTCCAGACCCATGGCGGCGATGCGCGCGAGCGGCCAGCGGCCGTGAAAGATGGTCCACGACGCCGGCCTACGGCATGGCACCGAGGATCGTTCCCAGATGGTGTTGGAGACCGGCTGGTGGATGGCCGCCGTCGACGCCAACTGTGACTCTTAGTTGGACCAGATGATCGTTGCCACCAGCAACAAGTTCACCGTCCTCAAGAAGCTCGTGGATGACATCACCATACTCCTCCAGCCCACATGCTCGGGCTCCTCATTGCCTGCCACCCTAATCGGCCTCCATGGCCGGAACCTCTTTCAAGCACTGGTGGCCCTGGGACTGCCTGCCGATGCCACGAAAAATGTCCACCTGGAGGTCGCGCTCACCGCGAGGTGCCTCGCCCTGCAAGAATTCGTCAACCTACACATCCACGTGTATGAGCAAATCGTGTACATAGGTATCTATAAGGCCAGTGAGGACGCTACGATGTTGGCCTTCCTTAACCGGCTAGAAGCCTTGGATGCCTTTGGTGAGAAGCACCTCGACCTTGCCACAAAAGCCGCCACTCCTTAGCCGTCGGTCGGTAGCCCGACGCACTAAGTTGAGGAGGAGGAGGTCGTACGTTGATGGATGCATCTTTCTTCTTTCCTTCTGTAAACACCACTGCGATCGCATCATCGTGGCCTTAATTATTATTGTGTTGTTGCATTCTCGTTCCAGTCAATACCGACATGTGCGATCCCTTTGCTTAATTATATGCATCACTGTAACTAGTACTCCATTCATCAATTTATATGTTGTGCTTACCTTTTCCATCAACTGCGTGCAACACGCGGGCATCTTGCTAGAAACACTAGAACATGTCGGACCGCGTGTGACCAAACCGACGATGCGCCAACCTAGCTACTATGTACCCTGCTTATCTGGCGGAAATAGCCCCTCCTTAGCGTTTCCAATCGTTATTTCTATCTATCGATCTTGCCAAGGAGCAGAACCAAATGTTACAATTTATACATGTTTCTCTACTCCTACTCCTATAAAAGACTCAGTTGGTGATGGTGGTGTGTCTGCCATCCGTCGTTTCTGACCATTAGATCTGCATCTAACGGCTGTGAGGTAAGTTGTGGCATTTTTGCAACAATAGCCCACTCCTCTGCTCAAATTTGCAGAAAACCCCTTATTATCTTGAAAGGAACCACATCCCTCCCTCACCTCATCAAAACAGCCCGAGAAATATATTTTGAGTGAAAATTACTCCCTCCGTTCCTAAATATTTGTCTTTCTAGAGATTTCAATAAGTGACTACATACGGAGCAAAATTAGTGAATCAACACTTCAAAATATGTCTATATAATCCGTATGTGATAGTCCATTTTAAATATCTAAAAAGACAAATATTTAGGAACGGAGGGAGTAATATATTCAGAGTATATCAAAACAAGAGTGAATTCTTTCAAGTTTGTGAACAAGTACTACTATTCTACTACTTTGGATCCGTCGCAACTCATGGGCACATTGCTAGTAAAAGGAAAAGGCATGTCGCGTTTGCGTCGCACCCCCACATGCCCGGGAATCAAGAGTACTCCACGGCCCGTCCGGCACGACACATAGCTTAGGGAAGGCGTGTTGTGTAGCATTTTCACCTTCATGTGGGACCGCCATTGAGGAAACCGACTATTGGCAAACCGCACCCCGCCCGCCGCCGGGTTGCAAAACAGAAGCGAGGGGAAGATCTAGCTATAGCATGGAAGCCAAGAAATTTGGTGTCAGATGGGGCTCGTTGATAGAGTAGGAGCATTCCGTACTAGTACTACTCCTGCTAGTACCAAGTTTGTACTATACAACTAGTACAACCACTATACAACTAGTAGGTACGTGCACGGCACAACATCGTAGGAACAAAAAACGGGAAGATCTTGTTTTGGGTGATTTATCTTTTTTTCAGTCAACGTAGTATGAATAATATGATGTGGCGGGGCACCCATGAAGCTTATGTGGCTTGGTTGCATGGCTACGAAAGGTTAGAGAAAAATAAATAGATAATGTGTTTAGAGTGCACTCCACTAAATAGATATACTTTGGATCCATTGCAACGGGACGACACATCTATATCTATACCCCGTATATAGTGTGTGAAAAACTTTGAAAGTTGGTCGTTGGATGAAGCCAATGCAGCGATACAAAGATGGCAAATCCGAGCATTACTGGTCGTTGGATATCATCTACATTCCACCAGATTCTACGTAAGATTGCCTAACCTTAGTGTGGCAAGGTGTTTGGTTTGTGACTAAGATTGCCTAACCATACCTAACCTAGTATTGCCACACTTTGCGACATATTTTTGCCAAGCTTGCCTAAGGTTAGTTCATCAAAATGAAAGCCACAAGTTGGCAAGCCTAGGGGAATCTTGCCACATTTTTTGTGTGTATGCCATGTGGGGTCCAAGTGTGGCTTGCCTAAGATGTGGCTTGAGCCAAACACTCACCTAAGTTAGTCAAACTTGCCTAGCTTTAGGTGTGGCAACATTTGGCAAAGTTAGGGGTTGTTTGGTTCCTTGCCACACTTTGACACACCTAACCTTAGGCAAGTTTGACTAAGTTAGGTAGGTGTTTGGTTCTAGCAACACCTAAGGCAAAGATTTTTTTATGAGCAGTGAGCCCCACATGTCATAGACACAAAAAGTGTGGCAAGATTCCCTTAGGCAAGCCAAAGTGTGGCTAACGGGGCTGTTTGGTTTTAGGCCTAGCATTGCCACACTTTACCACACATTTTTGCCAAGCTTGCCTAAGGTTAGTTCATCAAAATGAAAGCCACAAGTTGGCAAGCCTAAGGGAATCTTACCACACTTTTTGTTTGTATGCCATGTGGGACCCAAGTGTGGCTTGCCAAAGGTGTGGCTGGAACCAAACACTTGCCTAAGTTGGTCAAACTTGCCTAACCTTAGGTGAAGAATAGAACCAAATTGGCGTTTTACCCATTTGTGATTGCAATCCACCTTCTGATGAAGACTGAGGAGAAGCTCACGATTAGTTATCACCCTTGGAGTTGTTGCCTGAGGACTTTGCTTTGAGGCATTAGCGGCAGAATCATGAGTAGCAAAGTCATCATTGGTGGAGTATGAAGCAGCTTTGCGAAACTGTCCATCCAATGGTCGAATGCCCTCATCAATAATAGCAGTGGCCTTGCCCTTTTCATCAGCTGAGGAAAATATCCGCTTGAGGACTTCAATTGGGGGCAAGTAGCTACCATGGTTGAGTGTATCAGCTTTGTAGTTGAGTTAAGACCTTGATCTGATGAATATCATAATCCAAGGAGCATAAGGCTTCAACTCAAATGGGAACATTGCAATGTTTGCCAAAGTCCTCATCAAGAAATCATGGTAGTTCACAGGAATACCGTGCATGATATTGAAAAGCAGATTCTTCACGATGCCAACGACTTCTTCATCATTCGAGTCGTGGCCTTTGATAGGACTCAATGTCTTTGTCAGGATGCGGTAGATAGTACTTGGCACATATTGCAATTCCTTCACAAGGAATTTTGTCCTTGAGGCTTGACCAGGCTTCAACGGCTTCATCAACACTACATGAAATGATCTGACAGCTCAGTTTCAGAGTAGATGAGACGTGCACCTTCTGGGGGAGGACTGACTGGCATGGCATGAAGCAATTCAGTGGACGGTGCCTTATAGTGTGTGTTCTCTGTCATCCAGTCCAACACCCATGAGTTCACATCTTCAGCATTGCCGGTGATGTGCAGTGTCGCATAGAATTGAAGAATAAGTTCTTCATTCCAATCGCATATGTCAGTGCAGAAATTGAGCAGGCCAGCATCATGAATGGCAGTGAGGACTGGCGTGAAGCAAGCTAGTGATTCCATATCCAATGAGGAATATGCTCATGCTCGAAGACTTTATCCTTGTTGAATAGCACTGAAGAATAGAAATTTTCTTGACTGGTTGTCCAGAAGCGCTTCCTCCTCAGACGAGCAGAATCATAGGGATTGTAATCAGTGAAGAATAATGCTCATTGAAGAAGGCATCAGCCTTCAACTGCGGAGTTTTGGAGAATGGATTCTTCGGCTGTGGCTGAGGAGTGTCAGTGATCTGAAGAATAACTTCTGGAATGTCAATTTCTGGAGCCGTGGGCTAAGGAATATCAGCTTCTGCTTTAGTAGAAGCCTGGGCCTCCATTTCTTCAGCAGCATTTTCATCAGCACTAGTGGCTGGAATTTCTTCATGAATGGAAGGGGCAGTGTGTATTTATTCAGAGCCCATCTGAACTTCTGTTGGTGCTGCGGACTAAGGAATGTGTTGTAATGGTGTGAACAGAGGAGAACTGGGGTGTTGACTATCCCAAAAGTCATCGTTCATCACAGGAGTGGTGCAGCCAATGTCCACATCCTCATCCAGTTCCATTTCTTCAATGTCGGCCTCTTCAGCAGTGAACTAAGGCATTGGCGATGATACCTGGGGAGTTGAAGTGGAAGTCTCAACTCCAATTTCTTCATCCATCTGCTATGTGGAAGCAGCAAAGGGATCTTCTTTAGCAAATTCTTCAGGAATCTGATATTCTTCACCATAAGGAACAAGTTCCTTTGATGGCATGCTTGCAAGAGGAACCGCATCAATGGGATTGTCAATTGAACTTGTCAAAATCTTCGCCTTCTTGGGGGCCGAAGATTCTGAGGCAGCTGATGCTTTCCTCTTCTTCAGAGCAGCTCGCTCCGCAGCTTTGGTTTTCTTCACTTCTAGAGCAGAAGGAAGAACTGGGCTTGGTGTTGGTGCAAGCGGAGCAGTGGGAGTAGGATCAATTTCTTCAGGCACAACTGATGTAGTTGGCTTGTCTTGAGCAGTTTCTTCAGGCGCAGCAACAGATGCTTCAGCTTGCCTGGAAGATTCTTCAGGCGCAACACTAGTGGTTGCCTTGGCAGTTTCTTCAGAGGCTGGAATTTCTTCAGCAGCCCTGGTACTTGCAGTTTCATCAGCAGCCTGATTTTCATCAGCGGTGCTGGCATTTCCTTCAGTGGCTTGTGCAGATGCTTCAGCCAGAATGACTTCAATGTGCACAGGAGCAGTAGCACTTGAAGTGAATTTCTTCGTTAGCTTGACGAATCTGACCTTGGCACCCTGCCATTCTGCCCTGTAGGCGTCAAATTCATCGCTGAGCTTTTTGATATCAGCTTGCAGTGCAATGAGCTGCTCAGGCGAAAGACTAAGGACATTGTCCTTTAGGTAGCACTACTTCTTGTACTGCACTTTCTTAGCCACTCCGGCTTGATCAAATTTCCATTTTTCTTCAGCTATGAATGTCGTCACCATGTGACTTTGTCTAGGAGTGAGGTCCAACTCTGGCATTGGAGCATTGGGATCTTTGTGCCAGAGGTCGATGAAATTCAGGATCTTCTTCGGATCCAGTAGAAGGGGCACATCACTTCCTTTGGCTCTAGCGGCCCATTGCTATCTGCCCTTGATGATATCAGCTAATTCATCATCATCAGCCTCATCATCAGATGGAGTTTGAAAGACCATCTGCTTCTTGTGAGGACTTGATCAGTGCCTCGTCCAGTAGTGGCCTTGGTCTTCAGCAGTGTGGGACCGATTGATGAAGGGTGAGCTGAAGAACTTGCTGAAGCTCCTGAGGCAATTGATATGCTAGTGGTCCTTTGGCAAGTAGCGAGATGCACAGGTGCCGAGGATTTTGCCGGAGGAGCTGAGGGTTTTGAAGCCCGAGGAATTTGAGAAGCTTGAGGAATTTTCCTTGGCGGCACTGAGGAGATTGGTCGTGAGGGCATTGAAGAAGAACTTGGCCGTGAGGGCATTGCTAAGGAAGTTGGTTTCTTGGATAGCTTCTTTGGCATAGCCTTCTTGCTTGAAGAAGCCTCAACAGTGGCAGCGGCAGCAGCAGAATCCTCATTAAATTTCTTCACTGCTTCTTTGGCCTGCTTGGCCAACTTAGCTTGCCGCCTGGCCCATTCATCAGCATAATCCTCACCATGTTTAAGGCTTGTTGGATCAGCTCTTTGGCCAGGTGACTGATACGTCTCCAACGTATCTACTTTTCTAAACACTTTTGCCCTTGTTTTGGACTCTAACTTGCATGATTTGAATGAAACAAACCCGGACTGACGCTGTTTTCAGCAGAACTGCCATGATGTTGTTTTATGTGTAGAAAACAAAAGTTCTCGGAATGACCTAAAAATCCACAGAGACAAGTTTTGGAAAATATAAAAAATAATGGCAAAAGAATCAAGACCAGGGGGCCCACACCCTGTCCACAAGGGTGGGGGGCGTGCCCACCCCCCTGGGCGCGCCCCCTGTCTCGTCAGCCCCCTGAGGCTCCTCCGACCTCAACTCCAACTCCATATATTCCGTTTCACAGAGAAAAAAATCAAAGAAAAGTTTCATCGCGTTTTACGATACGGAGCCACCGCCAAGCCCTAATCTCTCTCGGGAGGGCTGATCTGGAGTCCGTTCGGGGCTCCGGAGAGGGGGATTTGTCGTTGTCGTCGTCATCAACCATCCACCATCACCAATTTCATGATGCTCACCGCCGTGCATGAGTAATTCCATCGTAGGCTTGTTGGACGGTGATGGGTTGGATGAGATTTACCATGTAATCAAGTTAGTTTTGTTAGGGTTTGATCCCTAGTATCCACTATGTTCTAAGATTGATGTTGCTATGACTTTGCTATGCTTAATGCTTGTCACTAAGGACCGAGTGCCATGATTTCAGATCTGAACCTATTATGTTTTCATGAATATATGTGTGTTCTTGATCCTATCTTGCAAGTCTATAGTCACCTATTATGTGTTATGATCCGACAACCCCGAAGTGACAATAATCGGGATACTTCTCGGTGATGACCATAGTTTGAGGAGTTCATGTATTCACTATGTGCTAATGCTTTGTTTCGGTTCTCTATTAAAAGGAAGCCTTAATATCCCTTAGTTTCCACTAGGACTCCGCTACCACGGGAGGTTAGGACAAAAGATGTCATGCAAGTTCTTTTCTATAAGCACGTACGACTATATATAGAATACATGCCTACATTACATTGATGAACTGGAGCTAGTTCTATGTCACCCTATGTTCTCACTATTACATGAGGAATCACATCCGACATAATTATCCATCACTGATCCAATGCCTACGAGCTTTTTACATCTTGTGCTTTGCTTATTTACTTTTCCGTTGCTATTGTTACAATCACTACAAAACTGTTACCTTTACTTTTGCTACCGTTACCTTTATTATCATACTACTTTGCTACTAAATACTTTGCTGCAGATACTAAGTTACCCAGGTGTGGTTGAATTGACAACTCTACTTCTAATACTCAATAACATTCTTTGGCTCCCCTTGTGTCGAATCAATAAATTTGGGTTGAATAGTTTACCCTCGAAAGCTGTTGCGATCCCCTACACTTGTGGGTTATCAAGACTAATTTCTTGCACCATTGTCGGGGAGCATAGCTCTATTCTTTGAGTTACTTGGTATTTATATCTGTTGATCACTATAAGGAACTTGAAAGACGAAAGAACCAAGATTTTTCCCTCAACTACGAGGGGAGGTAAGGAACTGCCATCTAGCTCTACACTAGATTCTCCATCTGTTTTGAGTAAGCTTGCGACACCTAAACCTGCTACTGCTATGAATTCTGATATGTCGCATGTTATTGATGATTCCACTTCTGCTATGCATGATACTTACGATGAAACTACTTCTATGCGTGATACTACTTTGCCATTAGGTGAATTTCTTGATGAACAACTTGCTAGGGTTAGAGAGAATGAAATTATTGAAGATGCTATTATTGATGATAGTGATGATGAAACTTCTCCCCCTGATTATGAATTACCTGTTGTTCCTGAGGGTTATGTTATGGAAGAGGAAGCTGCTAGAGCTATCTTTGCTTGCAAGGATAGATATGATCTTAAGAAATTATTAGCTAAATGGAAGCAGGAGTCTCTTAATGCTAGAATGAAACCTGACCCTGCTTTTGCTACTTCACCTATCTGTGTTACTGATAAGGATTATGAATTCTCTGTTGATCCTAAAATAATTACTTTGGTTGAATCTGATCCTTTTTATGGCCTTGAATCTGAAACTGTTGTGGCACATCTTACCAAGTTAAATGATATAGCCACCCTGTTTACTAATGATGAGAAGTCTCGCTATTATTATATCCTTAAGATATTTCCGTTCTCATTAAAGGGTGATGATAAGACTTGGTTTAATTCTCTTGATCCTGGTTGTGTGCGTAGTCCCCAGGATATGATTTATTACTTATCTGCTAAATATTTCCCTGCTCATAAGAAACAAGCTGCCTTGCGGGAAATATGTAATTTTGTGCAAATCAAAGAAGAGAGTCTCCCACAAGCTTGGGGGAGGATTCTCCGATTACTTAATGCTTTGCCTGATCATCCTCTTAAGAAAAATGAAATACTTGATATCTTTTATAATGGACTATTGATGCTTCCAAGGACTACTTGGCTAGTTGTGCTGGTTGTGTTTTCACGGAAAGAACAGTCGACGAAGCTGAATTACTGTTGAATAATATGTTGACTAATGAAAATAATTGGACTCTTCCGGAGCCAATTCCTGAGGCAATTCCTGAACCAATTAAGCCAACTCCTGAGCCTATTCCTAAACCCACTCCGAAGAAGAGAGGTGTTTTATTTCTTAGTCCTGAAGATATGCAAGAGGCAAAGAAATCAATGAAAGAAAAAGGTATTAAAGCCGAATTTGTTAAGAATTTACCTCCTATTGAAGAAATACAGTCTTAATATACCGCCTGTTGAAGAACCACATTGTCTTGATAAGCCGACACTGGTAGAAAAGGTAAATTCTCTCTATAGATATGATAAAGTTGAAATTCCGTCCACTAAATTTCATAGCCCATGCTTAGATGAATTTGATGACTTTATGGCTACACATGAAAGTTTTAATGCTTACGTTGGTAGAGAATTAAAGAATAATGCTTTCGAGATAGGACGCTTGAGTGATTATATGGCTAGAGTTAAAGGTGAACTTAAACTCATTAGCAAATATGCTTCTATGGTTGCTACTCAAGCTGAGCAAGTACTTAAAGCTCAAAATGATTTGCTCGATGAATTAAATAATAAACCTGACCTTGTTGTTAGAGTGGCTACTAGAACTGGTAGAATGACTCAGGAACCTAAGAGAATCGAGCAAGATTCTTAGAGAAATAATTTAGAGGCACCTAGTTCTTCTAAAAAGAAGAAAAAGAAAAACGATATAATTTTTCATGCTTCTAGTGAACCTGTTGTAGACACACCTGAGAATCCCAATGATATTTCTATCTCTGATGCTGAAACACAATCAGGTGATAAACATGAACCTAGTGATAATGTTAATGATAATGTTCATGTTGATGCTCAACCTAGCAAAAATAATGATGTAGAGATTGAACCTGCTGTTGATCTTGATAACCCACAATCAAAGAATCAATGTTATGATAAGAGAGATTTTGTTGCTAGGAAGCACGATAGAGAAAGAGAACCATGGGTTCAGAAACCCATGCCCTTTCCTTCTAAACCATCCAAGACAAAGGATGATGAGGATTTTGAGCGCTTTGCTTAAATGATTAGACCTATCTTCTTACGTATGCGCTTAACTGATATGCTTAAAGTAAATCCTTATGCTAAATATATGAAGGATATCATTACAAATAAAAGAAAAATACCAGAAGCTGAAATTTCCACCATGCTTGCTAATTACACTTTTAAGGGTGGAATACCAAAGAAACTTCGAGATCCAGGGGTACCAACCATACCATGCTCCATTAAAAGAAACTATGTTAGAACTGCTTTATGTGATCTTGGAGTCAGTGTTAGTGTTATGCCTCTCTCTTTATATCGTAGACTTGAATTGAATAAGTTGACACCTACTGAAATATCTTTGCAAATGGCTGATAAATCAACTGCTATACCTGTCGGTATTTGTGAGGATGTGCCTGTTGTGGTTGCAAATGTCACTATCTTAATGGACTTTGTTATTCTTGATATTCCCGAGGATGATAGTATGTCGATTATCCTTGGTAGACCCTTTTTGAATACTGCAGGGGCTGTTATTGATTGCAACAAAGGCAATGTCACTTTTCATGTTAATGGTAATGAGCATATAGTACACTTTCCGAGGAAACAATCTCAAGTTCATAGCATCAATTCTATTGGAAAAGTTCCAACTATCATTATTGGAGGTTTTGAATTTCCTCTCCCTACTGTCAAGAAAAAGTATGATATTCGTATTGTTAGGGATTTCCATATCCCCGTTGAGGTAACTTAGTGTTATTCGAAATTTCTCCGGTTCCGCGTTATTCGGAATGAGTTTGTTAACAAGACTTGATCAACCTTGTTAGTGGATTCATTTTGATGATCATGAGATGGATGAAACTAGAAGGCACAACCTTCTGTACCCTCTTTTTACTTTCTGTTATTTAGAATAAATAAAGCAAAAATAGTATTATCCATTTGTTTTCTGAATTATCCGTGCATTAAAAAATATCCCGAAAATAAAAGTGCTCCAAATGCCCTGCAAATTTAGTATGATTTTTTATGGAATATTTGAGGATTTTAGGCACTGAAATCACTGCAGGAGGGGCAAGCACCAGGCCACAAGGGTGGAGGGCGCGCCCACACCCCCTGGGTGCGCCCCTATCTTGTGGGCCCCTGGTGGCCCCCTCCACTTATGCCAGCACCCACACACTCCATCTTCTTCCCAAAAAAATCCCCATCCAGCTCAAGCACGAGTTCTAGCTCATTTTGCTGCGATTTTTGATCTCCTTGCTCAAAGCTCCATTCACAAAACTGCTTTGGGAGATTGTTCCTTGGTATGTGACTCCTCCATTGGTCCAATTAGTTTTTGTTCTAGTGCTTTATTCATTGAAAAATTTTGCTGCATAGGTGACCATGTTCTTGAGCTTGCATGTTAAATTTATGAGGTCCCAAGTAATTCTAATGCATGATATAGGCTCTAGGCACTTGTAGGAGTAGTTGCTATCAATCTTGCTTAGTTTTATTCACTTTTATTTTGAAGTTACTAAAATTTCAGAAATTTTTAGAAAATGTTAAGGAGATTTTTTAGGGGCTCTTCTAGCCAAGGCGCCCTGGAAAAACAAGCTAAAGAGAAGGAAAAGGCCAAATATAATCTTCCTCGCATAGCGGAAATACGGCCGTGTGAATGGCCATGCGATAATTTCTTGAGAGAAGCTGGAATTTATGAATACTTTTATTCTTTGATCGAGAATGCAGGCCTCACCGACTTCCTCCACGACCGGATCGATCAGTATCTCTTACTCACCAATACTTTCGTGCAAAACTTTTATTATTATCCTAAGAAGTCAGTGCCTTCAGTATCATTTCATTTATATGATGAATTCAGGGAAATGTTTTTACTAATTTTTGTGTGGTATGTAGGATACCCTTTGAGGGAAAATTAGAGGAACCACATCGTAGAGATGTGGATGGCTTTGCTAACACTATCACTATAGGGGATCCAAAGAAGGGTTCTGATGCAAGAATCTCTAGCATACACTTTCCTGTTTTATGCTACTTTGCCATATTTGCTAGTAGATGCTTGATTGGTCGTGGAAATACTGGAAACTTCAATGTTCCTGATATTATTATTCTTCACCATGCCTTGTTTGGAGATAATAGTTTTAGTATGGGTGCCGTCATTGCTAAATGGCTAAGCCTTAATCGTACAAAAGGCCCCATCTTTGGAGGTATCTATGATGCACGTCTTGCTAGACATTTTGAGATACCTATTAGGCACCATGAGAAAGAGGAGACAAATTTGCCTCCTTACATTTTAGATTACAAGAGCATGGTAGCACATGAGTTCATTGTTGACAACAAAGATAAGATGCTCTTGTATAACCTGGGATTTAATAAGAAACACAATGAGACTATTATTTTGCATGCGCCTCTGTTGTTTGATTTAATTGCAGATAATTTTCTTGTCACGCCGGAAGCGGTGTACGCTCATCGAGGCCAAGCATCCACTCTAGAACCTGAGCCTGAGCCGGAACCTGCACTGGACCCTTATCGTGCATCATCCTACCAGTGGGACCCGGGGATGGCCAGCCAGTGGTATCCTGATTACACCTCTCAGTACACTAGGGAGAGTAGCCGTGGTCCTTGGCATTAGACCAACTTAGGCCAAAAGCCTAAGCTTGGGGGAGTACGTATTTCTCACTGACTTTACATTCATGTTCACACACTATTCCAGTTGTAGGTGCTCATACTCTTTCATTGTATTAACCATGCTAGTTTAAAATTCTTTTTCTTGCTTTCTTCTTGTGTGTTTGATAAACCTTAAGAAAAACCAAAAAAGTTAGTTAGTTTAATTTCCATGCTTGTAGTAGTAATTAAAATGAAAACCCAAAAAGATTTCTCGTTCTTCTTCTTACTTGTTGGAAGCTTTCCCGTGTAAATAGTTTTAGTTTCTTTTCTTTCCTTTAGGGGTCGAGAGTAGAAGACAATATTGAAAATGTTTAGTGGCTCTCATATGCATGATTGTTTATTTAACTTAGAGGCCATATTACTTTGTCTTCACTCTTGAGTTGAATGCTTGCAGATTCCAGCTTAGTCCAATACACGTGCACTATTATTATTATACACATCGTTGGGTCGTGCAAGTGAAAGGCAATAATGACGATATATGATGGACTGATTGAGATGAGAAAAGCTGGTATGAACTCAACCTCTCTTGTTTTTGTAGATATGATGAGTTCATCGTTCCTGATTCAACTTATTATGGAGTAAACATATTTGCAATGACATTTAGAGATTATAGTTGCTTGTGCCATGCTTGATTAGCTATGAGTTATAATGGTTTACCTTGCGTGCTAACATGCTATTGAAATGATTATGATGTGGTATGATGGCATGGTATCCTCCTTTGAATGAATTGAGTGACTCGACTTGGCACATGTTCACGCATGTAGTTGAAACAAATCAACATAGCCTTGATGATATTTATGTTCATGGTAGATTATATCCTACTCATACTGGTACTCGGTGTGAATTAAATTTAATGCATGTTTATGACTGTTGTCGCTCTCTTAGTTGTTCGCTTCCCAGTCTTTTCCTAGCCTTCACCTGTACTAAGCGGGAATACTGCTTGTGCATCCAAACTCCTTAAACCCCAAAGTTATTCCAATGATTCCACCATACCTTCCTATATGCGGTATTTACCTGCCGTTCCAAGTAAATTTGTATGTGCCAAACTCCAAACCTTCAAATGAAATTCTGTTTTATATGCTCGAGCAGCTCATGTTTCAACTAGGGCTGCCTATATCTTCCATGCTAGGTGGGTTATTCTCAAGAGGAGTGGACTCCGCTCCTCATTCACGAGAAAGGGCCGGTAACTGGGATGCCCAGTCCCATGATCCAAAAAGATCAAAGCAAATCAATATAATTAAACAAAACTCCCCCAGGGCTGTTGTTAGTTGGAGGCACTCGTTGTTTCGAGCAAGCCATGGATTGATGCTTGTTGGTGGTGGGGGAGTATAAACTTTTACCATTCTGTTTGGGAACTACCTATAATGCATGTAGTATGGAAGATACAGCCATCTCATAGTTGTTGCGTTGGCAGTGAAAGTATGCCGCTCAAAATTTTATTCATCTCTATTTTAAAATCGAGCTCCGGCACCTCTACAAATCCCTGCTTCCCTCTGCGAAGGGCCTATCTATTTACTTTTATGTTGAGTCATCATCCCTCTTATTAAAAAGCACCCGCTGGAGAGCACACTGTCATTTGCATTCATTACTATTAGTTTATATTGGGTATGACTTGACTGGATCTCTTTTACCATGAATTACAATGTTTAGTCAGTCCTTGATCTTTGAAGGTGCTCTGCATTTATGTTTTGCGGTCTCAGAAAGGGCTAGCGAGATACCATTTTGTTATATCATGTTATGATTGTTTTGAGAAAGTGTTGTCATCTGAGTTCTATTATTATGGCTCGCTAGCTGATTATGCCATTGATATGAGTAATTGTGAGACCTAGGTGTTATTGTGAATATGGTTAGTTCATAATACTTGCTGAAAACTTGAATGATGGCTTTACATGTTTACAACAACAAGAGAAAATAGAGTTTATAAAGTTTTTCTTTATCACTTTCAGTTTATCAACTGAATTGCTTGAGGACAAGCAAAGGTTTAAGCTTGGGGGAGTTGATACGTCTCCAACATATCTACTTTTCCAAACACTTTTGCCCTTGTTTTGGACTCTAACTTGGATGATTTGAATGAAACTAACCCGGACTGACACTGTTTTCAGCAGAACTACCATGATGTTGTTTTATGTGTAGAAAACAAAAGTTCTCGAAATGACCTGAAAATCCACGGAGACAAGTTTTGGAAAATATAAAAAATACTGGCGAAAGAATCAAGACCAGGGGGCCCACACCCTGTCCACGAGGGTGGGGGGCGCGCATCCCTGTCTCGTGGGCCCCGTGAGGCTCCACCGACCTCAAATCCAACTCCATATATTCCGTTTCACGGAGAAAAAATCAAAGAGAAAAGTTTCATCGCATTTTACGATATGGAGCTGCCGCCAAGCCCTAATCTCTCTCGGGAGGGATGATCTGGAGTCCGTTCGGGGCTCCGGAGAGGGGGATTCATCGCTGTCATCATCATCAACCATCCTCCATCACCAATTTCATGATGATCACCATCTTGTGTGACTAATTCCATCGTAGGCTTGCTGGACAGTGATGGGTTGGATGAGATTTACCATGTAATCAAGTTAGTTTTGTTAGGGTTTGATCCCTAGTATCCACTATGTTTTGAGATTGATGTTGCTATGACTTTGCTACGCTTAATGCTTGTCACTAGGGCCCGAGTGCCATGATTTCAGATCTGAACCTATTATGTTTTCATGAATATATGTGTGTTCTTGATCCTATCTTGCAAGTCTATAGTCACCTATTATGTGTTATGATCCAACAACCCCGAAGTGACAATAATCGGGATACTTCTCGGTGATGATCATAGTTTGAGGAGTTCACATATTAACTATGTGCTAATGCTTTGTTTCGGTTCTCTATTAAAAGGAGGCCTTAATATCCCTTAGTTTCCATTGGGAACCCACTGCCATGGGAGGGTAGGACAAAAGATGTCATGCAAGTTCTTTTCAATAAGCACGTATGACTATATACGGAATACATGCCTACCTTACATTGATGAACTGGAGCTAGTTCTATGTCACCCTATGTTATAGCTATTACATGAGGAATCGCATCCGACATAATTATCCATCACTGATCCAATGACTACGAGCTTTTTACGTCTTGTGCTTCGCTTATTTACTTTTCCGTTGCTACTGTTACAATCACTACAAAACTATTATCCTTACCTTTGTCACTGTTACCTTTATTATCATACTACTTTGCTACTAAATACTTTGCTCCAGATACTAAGTTATCCAAGTGTGGTTGAATTGACAACTCAACTGCTAATACTCAATAATATTCTTTGGCTCCCCTTGTGTCGAATCAATAAATTTGGGTTGAATACTTTACCCTCGAAAGCTTTTACGATCCCCTACACTTGTGGGTTATCAGTGCCTGAGGAGGTCTTGAGCATGGAGGGTTAAGAGCGAATTTCTTCATGTATTTTGGAGTGACATATCTGTACTCCCTCCACTCTCTTGTCCATCTTCTTTCAATCCTCTGTATGCGCACCTTGCGCTCATTCTTCGTCTCCTTGCCATGAGTTGCCTCACCAGGCATGCAGTACCCTGCATAGATGTCTGCAGGGATCTCAAAGGCAGCATTGACTTCAAGATTCTTTCCTCCTTTCTGAGGTCGTTTACCATGTGCCATTTTCTTCAGCTGAGGAATTTTCACAACTGAGTTCTCTGAAGAAGTATGCAGCTTTTCTTCGAGGAACGCTGCAAATGAGTTAAGTTGATGAGAACCTAGTGATTCAACAGCAGACATGTGTACCTGTGAACAGAGTATAGGTGCGAAGAATTTGGAGAGGTCATATGTGTTCTCAGAAGTTTTTGCAAAACTGAACAAGTTTGAGGAAATTGACTCGATGTGTCTTGAAGAATTTCACTAAGTGTTCTTTGACTTAGGTTCCTGAGTTGTGCGGATCGCGAGATTCACACAATTGAGGAATCATGAAGAAAAACGTCACTTAGAGAAACAGATCAAGAACTGAAGATTTGTGTTAGGTGTTTAGAGTGTGGAGGTTGAAGAATAAACACCTTTTGAAGATTTGATGAAAATTATCAGTAGAATAAAGGCGGTAAAAGTAACTTTTAATTACACTTGATGAAGAACACTACGAACTGGAAGAGTAGATTTGGAACTTCGTTGGCTCGGATCTTCCATGCCCTAACTTGGCGGAGGAAGACGTCTACGGCGGCGGCAGAGGGAAGATTTCCGTGGCCGGCGCGAGTACGACGGCAACGAGGTCGAGTCAGGGAAGCTCTTCCTCACCGGCGACAATGGAGGTAGACGCGACACTAGGTTTTGAGAAGCTCGAGCGAGGGAGTGGGGTCGAGTGGAGTAAAAATGAAGTGAGGAGGGGAGGGGGTATTTATAGCTGAAGTGAAAAAACGTTCGCCCGAGGAAATTGGACGAACGTGCCCCTGACCCTTCTCATTCACGCGACATGTGTCATCCACGTACTGAGAGGTGGCAATCGTGTGAGATCGTGGGTGAATAGATAAGTATTCTGTGGAATGTGTAACGATTTGAGTGGCAAAAGCCAAAAATTCAGATAAGAATATTTTAATGTGTCGTTCGCAATTTCTTCAGCTGACAAGGACAAAGTGAAGAATTTGAATGAGTTTCAAATATAACGCACATGAAGAATTTTTGAACAGATTGGGTTGAGTTTAGCATAGAGGGGGATAAGGGTCCGATCACATTCACTTAGCAGAGAGAACAACTTGAAGTATTAACAATAAGTGAATGCTGTAGAGGACATAAACTCACATATATATAGTCAAATGAAGAACAACAACGGACAGAGTGAAGACAAGGCAAAGTTGAAGAATTTGAAAAACTGAGGAATTTCAAAAATGAAGAAAAACTCATATTGAAGATTTTCAACTTTGGTTGGTGGCGTAACCCACCGTATAAGAAAGCTGATTTCAAGCACCGCGTACAACTCTCTAGGGTTCTGAGAATCAATTTCTTCATTAATTTCTTCACACTTAGAGGGTTAGTCTTCATTGATTGAAGAAAAATGTTACTTCGTGTGTTGCACATCTAAGTCATCAAGTCAACATAAGTGTTAGGATGTGTGTCCTTTTCAAAGAACATTCAAAGATTCTAGGATATTTAGCTCACACCGCAAGTTGCTAAATCTCTTCACATCCAAGGGCTTTGTGAAGATATCGGCCAGCTGGTCTTCAGTACTTGCATGGTCGATGGAGATGTCGCCCTTCAACACATGGTCACGAAGAAAATGATGATGAATCTGGATGTGCTTTGTCTTCGAGTGCTGAACTGGGTTGTGTGCAATCTTGATAGCACTCTCATTGTCACAGTAGAGTGGCACATTCTTCACATTGATGCCATAGTCCTTGAGTGTTTGCTTCATCCAAAGTAATTGAGCACAGCAAGATCCAGCAGCAATGTACTCAGCTTCTGCAGTGGAGAGTGATACGCAATTCTGCTTCTTCGAGGACCAACATACCAAGGATCGTCCAAGGAAATGACATGTGCCTGACGTTGACTTGCGGTCCACCTGATCACCAGCATAGTCAGAGTCTGAATATCCAATGAGATCAAAGAAAGAGCCCTTGGTATACCATAATCCAAGTGTTGGTGTGTGAGCTAGATATCGGAGAATATGCTTCACAGTCTTATGGTGTGATTCCTTCGGTGTAGCTTGAAATCGGGCACACATGCGAACACTAAGTATATATCCGGCCTAGATGCACATAGGTACAATAAAGATCCAATCATGGAGCGATATACCTTTTGATCGAAGTCTTTACCATTTTCATCAGTGCATAGATGGCCCTATGTGGGCATAGGAATTTTGACGCCTTTGCAATCTTGCATGCCGAATTTTCTCAACACATCCTTGAGGTATTTCTCCTGAGATATGAATATGCCATTGTATTGTTGACAAATCTGAAGACCTAAGAAGAATTTCAGTTCTCCCATCATAGACATTTGATATTCTTCACTCATCATATAGGCCAATTCATCACTGTAGCGTTGGTTAGTACAGCGAAAGATAATATCATCAACATATGTTTGGCACACGAATAGTTCATCCTCATATGTTTTGGTGAAAAGTGTTGGGTCAAGTGAACCGGGTTTGAAGCCTTTCTTCATGAGGAATTCCTTCAGTGTGTCATACCACGCCCGAGGTGCTTGCTTGAGGCCATAGAGGGCCTTGTTGAGTCTGTAGACGTGATCTGGAAATTTTGGATCCTCAAAACCTGGTGGTTGAGCAACATATACTTCTTCCTCAAGCTTACCAATGAGGAATGCACTTTTCACATCCATTTGATGCAAGATGATATTATGATGGTTAGCGTAAGCAAGCAATAAGCAAATAGCCTCAAGTCTAGCAACAGGTGCAAAAGTTTCATCGAAATCAATTCCTTCAACCTGTGTGTAGCCTTGAGCTACAAGACGAGCCTTACTCCTCACCACGAGGCCATTTTCGTCTTGTTTGTTGCGGTAGATCCATTTGGTACCGATGATGTTGTGCTTGCGTGGGTCTGGTCGCTTGACAAGCTCCCACATTGTTGAGCTTGAATTGATGCAATTCATCTTGCATGGCTTGAATCCACTCAGATTCCATGAATGCTTCATCAACTTTAGTGGGCTCTATGATAGAGACAAATGCAAAATGCCCACAGAAGTTAGATAGATGTGAAGCTTTTGAGCGTGTGAGGGAACCTGGTGCTTCGATGTCATCAATGATCTTCTCAATTTTCACTTCATTTGCAATGCGAGGATGTGTAGGTTGACGACTTTGCTTAGGCCCAGCAGTTTCTTCAGGGCCAGTTTCTTCAGCAGCACCAGAGTGATTTTCTTCACGATCAAGAATGACTTCTTCAGCAGATTCTTCGGTAGGGATGACATCCTCAGTAGCTTTGAACTTGATGGATTCCTCGGGTGAAATTTCATCTAGCACAGGAGGTAGGTGGTCTCTTTGCGAGCCATTAGTTTCATCAAACCGTGCATCCGCAGTTTCAACAACCTTGTGATGATTGATGTTGAAGACTTTGTAGGTGTGCCAGTCCTTTCCGTAACCAAGCATAAAACCCTCATGTGCTTTCAGTGCAAATTTAGAGTGATGGTGAGGATCTCTAATCCAGCATTTAGCACCGAAGATTTTGAAATAACTTACATTGGGTTTGTTGTCAGTGAGGAGTTCATATGAGGTATTTTTGAAGAATTTGTGAAGATATACCCTATTGATGATGTGGCACGCAGTATCAATTGCTTCAGGCCAGAAGCAATGAGGTGTCTTGTATTCATCAATCATGGTGCGAGCCATCTCAACAAGAGTCCTGTTCTTGCGCTCCACGACGCCATTCTGCTGAGGAGTATAAGGAGCAGACAATTCGTGAGTAATACCAAGCATATCGAGATATTCATCGAGGCCAGTGTTCTTGAACTCGGTTCCATTATCACTCCTGATATGCTTGATCTTCACACCAAAGTTAGTGGAAGCCCTTGAGGAAATTGTCTGAAGACTTCCTGTACTTCATTTTTGTAAGTGATGATATGCACCCATGTGTAACGAGTATAGTCATCAACTATGACAAAGCCATATAATGATGCAGAACTAGTGAACGTGGCATAGTGAGTAGGGCCAAATAGATCCATATGAAGTAATTCAAAGGGCCGAGAAGTGGTCATGATAGTCTTCGAGGGATGCTTGGCTCTGATGATCTTTCCAGCCTCACAAGCCCCACAAAGATGATCTTGGAGGAATTTGACACCCTCAATGCCAATGACGTGCTTCTTCTTTGCGAGTGTATGCAAGTTCCTCAGCCCAGCATGACCAAGTCGTCGATGCCATAACCAGCATTCTGAAGCTTTTGCAAGTAGACATGTGGCAGGCTATGGTCCTGCAGAGAAATCAACAATATACAAGTCTCCTTTCCTAAAGCCTTCGAAGACTTTGGAGTTATCAGATTCCATTAGCACAAGGCAACGATATTTGCCGAAGACAACAACCATATCAAGATCACAAAGCATTGAGACAGACATAAGATTGAATCCTAAGGACTCAACAAGCATGACATTGTCCATGTGTTTATCCTTTGAGATTGCAACCTTACCTAGACCCAATACCTTGATTTTGCCTTTGTCAACGTAGGTGATATGCTTCTAATGAGCTGGTAACAAATCAGTGTCCATCAACAAGCACCTATCACCAGTCATGTGATTTGTACATCCACTGTTGAGGACCCACTCAGTAGCTTTGGGTTGTTCATCCTGCAGATGAATTAGTGCAACTTACGAACCCATATACTTCATCAGTGAAGAATATGATATCAATTTCATCAACAGTAATAGATATAGCAATATGAGGACGTGAGAAATGAATGATTCATTTCTTCATGATTAGCATGCATCCTGTCAAGCATATTCAGGTCTCCAGCAAATTCTTCAGACGAGTAAGTTCGTTTGGATACCTGACCCTGCATAAGAGATTAGTTCTTTTTCTTCACCACCCACATCTGGAGGGGTGGCGAAGAGTTCATCATTCTGCTAGCTCCATAAGAAAATGATGGCATTGAAGCCAGTGTACTTTGTTTCACAGAAGAGTGATTAGGACAAGCATATGAATAAGCAGAGAAATTCTTCGAGGACTTATGAACATAATGGTTTGAAGAATAATGCACATATTCATAGCCTTTAGACTTTCCCTGCGAAACAGAAGTGTTAGCACGATGATGTTCATATGAGGATTTGGATCCATGTGAGGAGTTTGATCCATACAAGGAATTTGGTCCATATGAGGACTTGGATCCATAAGAAGAATTTGGTCCATATGAAGAATTTGATCTGGGGTTCCTATTCTTCATTGGTGGTGTCATGATGACATTCACCTGAAGATTTTCAAGGCATCTTTTAGGAACCCAGGTTTTCTTCATAGGGGGACCGTTCCTGTAGTTAGTTCCAACATATCGAGCAAATACTTCACCATTCTGATTCTTAAACAGTTTATAGTTGGAGTCAAATGACTCATCAGAAGAGTATGAAGAATCAGAGGTAAACCCAAATAAAGTGCATGGATCTACAGGAGGTCCTTTCGCAGCAACCCAAGAGGTTTTGGGGTACTGCTCAGGTTTCTAGTAGGTCCCATCAGCATTGAGTTTCCTATCAAAGGCAATACCCTCTTTCCTAGGGTTCCTGTTCAAGATCTGCTTTTTGAGCACATCACATAGAGTCTGATGCCCTTTGAGGCTTTTGTAAATGCCTGTCACATACAATTCCTTCAGCCCTACATTATCGTCATTGATACATGTGGTATCCTCAGATGAGGAATTTGTGACCACAGAGACAGTTGAAGAATTTGCAACAAGAGAAGCATTTGAACATTCAGGTGATGAATTAGCAGATTCACACTCAATGCATTTCAGACATGGTGGAAAAAATTCTTCCTGAGCGGAACTGGTCTGTTGAGCAAGCAATGAATCGGTTTCCTTCTGAAGATCTTCATAACTCGCTTTTAACTTCTCAAGATCTTGCTTTCTCTGAAGAAATTCATAAGAAAGCTTCTCATGATCAGTTAAGAGAGTGTTATAATGATTTTGAAGGTTGTCAAACCGAGTTCGAAGTCTCTGAAGATTATCTGTCAGAGTCTTAGTTCGATTCAATTCCTCACCCAATAGGGCATCGCTTTTGTCTAGTTGATTCTGAAACTTTTCTAAAGCCTTCTGTTGTTTAACAACAATTTTAGCATGTTTTGAATAGCTGGGCTTAAGATTGTCATCAGATTCATCCTCTCTAGAGTTAGAGGGGGAATGTTTGAGTACCTTGGCACCTTTTTCCATGAAGAAATAGGTGGGAGCATAGTTATGAACGCTCTTGTCAGCAGACTCGGAGAAGTCATTTTCTTTAGTGTTGAAGATGGACTTGCTGACGTAAGCAGTAGCGCGGGCTAGGCTAGCCACACCAGAGTCAGATTCCTCAAATTCCTCCTCTGCCACATTATCCTCAGATTCTGCTTCAGAGTCCATTTCCTTGCCGATGAATGCCCGGGCCTTCTTGGAACTGCTCTTCTTGTGAGATGAAGACTTTGAGGATTTTGATGATGAAGACTTTGAAGATTTCTTCTTCTTCTTTGAGTCATCAGAATCGTCATCTTTGTACTTCTTCTTCTTTGATTCCTTTTCCCACAGAGGACAATCAGACCTGTAGTGACCAGGTTTCTTGCATTTATGGCAAGTTCTCTTATTGTAGTCACGGGATGAGGAATCATCATTTCTTGAAGACTTTCCAAAATGGCCACGGCAAGAGAACTTCTGAAATTTCCTCACAAGCATTGCTAGCTCCTGGCTCAATTCTTCAAGATCACCAAGGCTGCTACCAGAATCCTCAACTTCGGACTCGGATACTGCCTTGGCCTTCAGTGCACGTGATCTTCCGTAGCTCGGTCCATAGAGATCTCTCTTCTCAGCAAGTTGGAACTCATGAGTATTTAGCCTCTCGAGGATATCAGCAGGATCAAGTCACTTGTAGTCAGCTCGTTCTTGAATCATCAGTGCGAGGGTATCAAATGAGGTGTCAAGTGACCTCAGCAATTTCTTCACCACCTCATGATCGGTGATATCAGTAGCACCAAGTGCTTGAAGCTCATTTGAGATGTCAGTGAGGCGATCGAAGGTTTTCTGAACATTTTCGTTGTCGAGTCTTTTGAAGCGGTTGAAGAGATTGTGAAGAACATCAACTCGGGAGTCACATTGATTTGAGACTCCTTCGTTGACCTTGGACAGCCTGTCCCAAATCAGCTTAGTAGTTTCCAGTGCACTCACTCTGCCGTACTGACCTTTGCTCAGATGGCCACATATGATATTCTTCGCTTGAGAATCGAGTTGCTTGAATCTCTTCACATCACTAGCATTCAGAGACGGAGTGATTGAGGGAACGCCATTTTCCACAACATACCAGAGATCGTTATCAATTGCCTCAAGATGCATACACATCTTGTTCTTCCAGTAGGGGTAGTCCGTCCCATCAAAGGTAGGACACCCAGCCGAGACCTTGATCATACCTGTAGTCGATATAACTAAAACTCCAGGCGGTTAAACCAAAATCACACAAAACAAGGGAGTACCTTGCTTTTATACCAATTGAAAGTGCGTTACGTCGACTAGAGGGCGGGTGAATAGGCGATTTTTATGAATTCTTCACTGAGGAATTTCAGGGTGAGGAAATTCCTAAGTGAAGAACTACTTGCAGCAGAATAAGTAATCAGGTAAAAGCATAACATAGCAATAGCATAGTCATCATGATGAAATGAAAGACAAACACAGAGTACAGAAAGCGTAAACACAGGATAAGCAGGACGAAGACAAACTGACTGAAGAAATAGGATTGAGGAATTAGAGAAAGTCTTCAGTCAAAGTATTCAAACAGTAATGATCAGGTTCATCAACACATAACTAAGGAAATGAAAGGGGTGAGGAAATAGAACCAGTTGGCTTGGTGAAGACAATGATTTGGTAGACCAGTTCCAACTGATGTGATAGTTGTACGTCTAGTTGGAGCGGATGAGTATTTAAACTCGAGGACACACAGTCCCGGACACACAGTCCTCACCATATTATCCTTGAGCTAAGATCACACAGACCTCACCCAACAGTAGTGGTAAGTCTTCATAGGTGACTTCCAAACCTTCACAGACTTGGTCACTCGACAATCCACAATTCCTCTTTGATGCTCAGACCATGATGCCTAACCGTCTGGAGGATGCATAGTCCTCAAAGGTAACAAGCGTCGGTTCCACACAGGAACAATCTCTTCAGTGATGCTCAATCGCTTTGGGGTTTGTAGGTTTGGGTTTGGGATTTGGGTTTTCCTCACTTGATGATTTTCGCTCAAAGTCCTCGGAGGAATGGGATGCACTCAAATGACAAGTGTTAGTTTCTCTCAGAGCAGCCAACCAGCTAGTGGTTGTAGCAGGTGGTTATTTATAGCCTAGGGAGCTGCCCGACATGACAAGACATAAATGCCCTTGTCTGATATGACCGTTAGGTGATAGGATATATTGGGACAGCTGGCGCGCGGCACAGCAACGGTCGGATTTGAGGTTCGAATTCCTCATGGCTATCATGTTCCTCACTGTGTAGGCAATTCGCACTCGCGAATTCCTAACTCCACGGTCAGAACAAATTCCTCAGAGACCAGAAGATCTTCGTCTCTATCAATGAAGAAGTTGACTGAACTGATATGAGATTACCAAAGGATTCACTCGAAGGATTGGGTAGGTGTAGGATTTTGAGATGAGCATCACTTGGAAATCAGTTTCCTTAATATTACCTCGACCCCCTTTAACAGTACGGTGTTTCCTATGACTCAAGAAGAAGAAAACGAAACTACGAAAACAAAAGTCTTCATGCTTCAAATTCCTCGCATGAATATCAAAGTCTTCAAGGTCACACCAATTTCTTCACTTTCAAAGTCTTCAGGAGAACCAAAGTCTTCAGCCGAAGACATTCATTTTTAGGGGTCGACTTTCACTGTAAATATCAAACTCCTCATTGACTTATAGAGGCTGTGTACACTCACAAACATATTAGTCCCTTAACCTATAAGTCTTCAATACACCAAAATCACTAAGGGGCACTAGATGCACTTACAGTAACCGTCAACGGCGACCGGCCTCCCGTCTCGCCGGATGACCTTGTCAAAGCTCTTGGCATTGCGCACGACATCCATATAAGTGACTTGCTCGTCGAAGTCTGTTCGCCACAGGCTGATTTCTTCGTCAGGTTCCGGACAACTTTCGACTATAGTCATGTGTTAGAAACTTCTCGGCGTTTGTTCTGCAATGGCGCGCTGGTGAGCTTTGATCGGCGGCACCCAGGTGAAGGAAATATGCCCTAGAGGCAATAATAAAGTTATTATTTATTTCCTTATATATCATGATAAATGTTTATTATTCATGCTAGAATTGTATTAACAAGAAACATAATGCATGTGTGAATACATAGACACACATAATGTCACTAGTATGCCTCTACTTGACTAGCTCATTAATCAAAGATGGTTATGTTTCCTAACCATTGACATGAGTTGTCATTTGATTAACGGGATCACATCATTAGTAGAATGATGTGATTGACTTGACCCATTCCGTTAGCTTAGCACCTGATCGTTTAGTATGTTGCTATTTCTTTGTTCATGACTTATACATGTTCCTACAACTATGAGATTATGCAACTCCCGTTTACCGGAAGAACACTTTGTGTGCTACCAAACGTCACAACATAACTGGGTGATTATAAAGGAGCTCTACAGGTGTCTCCAAAGGTACATGTTGAGTTGGCGTATTTCGAGATTAGGTTTTGTCACTCCGATTGTCGGAGAGGTATCTCTGGGCCCTCTCGGTAATGCACATCACTATAAGCCTTGCAAGCAATGTCGCTAATGAGTTAGTTACGGAATGATGCATAACATAACGAGTAAAGATACTTGCCGGTAACGAGATTGAACTAGGTATTGGGATACCGATGATCGAATCTCGGGAAAGTAACATACCGATGACAAAGGGAACAACGTATGTTGTTATGCGGTTTGACCGATAAACACCTTCGTAGAATATGTAGGAGCCAATATGAGCATCCAGGTTCTGCTATTGGTTATTGACCGGAAACATGTCTCGGTCTTGTCTACATAGTTCTCGAACCCGTAGGGTCCGCACGCTTAAAGTTTCAATGATGGTTATATTATGAGTTTATGAGTTTTGATGTACCGAAGGTTGTTCGGAGTCCCGGATATGATCACGGACATGACGAGGAGTCTCGAAATGGTCAAGACGTGAAGATTGATATATTGGAAGCCTATATTGGGATGTCGGAAGTGTTCCGGGTGAAATCGGGATTTTACCGTAGTACCGAGGGGTTACCGGAACCCCCGGGGGGCTTAATGGGCCATAGTGGGCCTTAGTGGAGAAGAGGAGAGGAGGCCAGGGCAGGGCCGCGCGCCCCTCCCCCTAGTCCGAATAGGACAAGGAGAAGGGGGCGGTGCCCCCCTTTCCTTCCTCTCTCTCCCTCCTCTTTCCCGCCTTCTCCTAATCCAACAAGGAAGGAGGGAGTCCTACTCCCGGTGGGAGTAGGACTCCCCTTGGTGCGCCTCCTCCCTGGCCGGCCGCCCCATCCCCCTTGCTCCTTTATATACGGGGGCAGGGGGCACCTCTAGACACAACAATTGATTATTGATCTCTTAGCCGTGTGCGGTGCCCCCCTCCACCATAGTCCTCGTCGATAATATTGTAGTGGTGCTTAGGCGAAGCCCTGCGACGGTAGAACATCATCATCGTCACCACGCCGTCGTGCTGACGGAACTCTCCCTCGACACTTGGCTGGATCAGAGTTCGAGGGACATCATCGAGCTGAACATGTGCAAGAACTTGGAGGTGTCGTGTTTTCGGTGCTTGATCGGTCGGGCCATGAAGACGTACGACTACATCAACCGTGTTGTGCTAACGCTTCTGCTTTCTGTCTACGAGGGTACATGGACAACACTCTCCCTTCTGGTTGCTATGCATCACCATGATCTTGCGTGTGCGTAGAATTTTTTTTGAAATTACTATGTTCCCCAAGAGTGGAATCCGAGCCTGGTTTTATGCGTAGATGTTATATCCACGAGTAGAACACAAGTGAGTTGTGGGCAATACAAGTCATACTACTTACCAGCATGTCATATGAAGCAATAGGTGGGAGCATAGTCATGAACGCTCTTGTCTGCAGACTCGGAGAAGTCATTTTCTTCAGTGTTGAAGATGGACTTGCTGACATAAGCAGTAGCACGGGCTAGGCTAGCCACACCAGAGTCAGATTCCTCAGATTCCTCCTCTGCCACATTATCCTCAGATTCTGCTTCAGAGTCCATTTCCTTGCCGATGAATGCCCGGGCCTTCTTGGAACTACTCTTCTTGTGAGATGAAGACTTTGAGGATTTTGATGATGAAGACTTTGAAGATTTCTTCTTCTTCTTTGAGTCATCAGAATCGTCATCTTTGTACTTCTTCTTCTTTGATTCCTTTTCCCACAGAGGACAATCAGACCTGTAGTGACCAAGGTTCTTGCATTTATGGCGAGTTCTCTTATTGTAGTCATAGGATGAGGAATCATCATTTCTTGAAGACTTCCCAAAACGGCCGCGGCGATAGAACTTCTAAAATTTCCTCACGAGCATTGCTAGCTCCTGGCTCAATTCTTCAAGATCACCAAGGCTGCTACCAGAATCCTCAGCTTCGGACTCAGATACTGCCTTGGCCTTCAGCGCACGTGATCTTCCGTAGCTCGGTCCTTAATGATATCTCTTCTCAGCAAGTTGGAACTCATGAGTATTTAGCCTCTCGAGGATATCAGCGGGATCAAGTGACTTGTAATCAGCTCATTCTTGAATCATCAGTGCGAGGGTATCAAATGAGGTGTCAAGTGACCTCGGCAATTTCTTCACCACCTCATGATTGGTGATATCAGTAGCACCAAGTGCTTGAAGCTCATTTGAGATGTCAGTGAGGCGATCGAAGGTTTTCTGAACATTTTCGTTGTCGAGTCTTTTGAAGCGGTTGAAGAGATTGTGAAGAACATCAACTCGGGAGTCACATTGAGTTGAGACTCCTTCGTTGACCTTGGATAGCCTGTCCAAAATCAGCTTAGTAGTTTCCAGTGCACTCACTCTGCCGTACTGACCTTTGCTCAGATGGCCACATATGATATTCTTTGCTTGAGAATCGAGTTGCTTGAATCTCTTCACATCACTAGCATTCAGAGACGGAGTGATTGTGGGAACGCCATTTTCCACAACATACCAGAGATCGTTATCAATTGCCTCAAGATGCATACACATCTTGTTCTTCCAGTAGGGGTAGTCCGTCCCATCAAAGGTAGGACACCCAGCCGAGACCTTGATCATACCTGTAGTCGATATAACTAAAACTCCAGGCGGTTAAACCAAAATCACACAAAAAAAGGGAGTACCTTGCTTTTATACCAATTGAAAGTGCGTTACGTCGACTAGAGGGCGGGTGAATAGGCGATTTTTATGAATTCTTCACTGAGGAATTTCAGGGTGAGGAAATTCCTAAGTGAAGAACTACTTGCAGCAGAATAAGTAATCAGGTAAAAGCATAACATAGCAATAGCATAGTCATCATGATGAAATGAAAGACAAACACAGAGTATAGAAAGCGTAAACACAGGATAAGCAGGACGAAGACTAACTGACTGAAGAAATAGGATTGAGGAATTAGAGAAAGTCTTCAGTCAAAGTATTCAAACAGTAATGATCAGGTTCATCAACACATAACTAAGGAAATGAAAGGGGTGAGGAAATAGAACCAGTTGGCTTGGTGAAGACAATGATTTGGTAGACCAGTTCCAACTGATGTGATAGTTGTACGTCTAGTTGGAGCGGCTGAGTATTTAAACTCGAGGACACACAGTCCCGGACACACAGTCCTCACCATATTATCCTTGAGCTAAGATCACACAGACCTCACCCAACAGTAGTGGTAAGTCTTCATAGGTGACTTCCAAACCTTCACAGACTTGGTCACTCGACAATCCACAATTCCTCTTTGATGCTCAGACCATGATGCCTAATCGTCTGGAGGATACATAGTCCTCAAAGGTAACAAGCGTCGGTTCCACACAGGAACAATCTCTTCAGTGATGCTCAATCACTTTGGGGTTTGTAGGTTTGGGTTTGGGATTTGGGTTTTCCTCACTTGATGATTTTCGCTCAAAGTCCTTGGAGGAATGGGATGCTCTCAAATGACAAGTGTCAGTTTCTCTCAGAGCAGCCAACCAGCTAGTGGTTGTAGCGGGCGGCTATTTATAGCTTAGGGAGCTGCCCGACATGATAAGACATAAATGCCCTTGTCTGATATGACCGTTAGGTGGTAGGATATATTGGGACAGCTGGCGCGCGGCACAGCAACGGCCGGATTCGAGGTTCGAATTCCTCATGGCTATCATGTTCCTCACTGTGTAGGCAATTCGCACTCGCGAATTCCTAACTCCTCAGTCAGAACAAATTCCTCAGAGACCAGAAGATCTTCGTTTCTGTCAATGAAGAAGTTGACTGAACTGATATGAGATTTCCAAAGGATTCACTCAAAGGATTGAGTAGGTGTAGGATTTTGAGATGAGCATCACTTGGAAATCAGTTTCCTTAATATTACCTCGACCCCCTTTAACAGTACGGTGTTTCCTATGACTCAAGAAGAAGAAAATGAAACTACGAAAACAAAAGTCTTCACGCTTCAAATTCCTCGCATGAATATCGAAGTCTTCAAGGTCACGCCAATTTCTTCACTTTCAAAGTCTTCAGGAGAACCAAAGTCTTCAGCCAAAGACATTCATTTTTAGGGGTCGACTTTCACTGTAAATATCAAACTCCTCATTGACTTATAGAGGTTGTGTACACTCACAAACATATTAGTCCCTTAACCTATATGTCTTCAATACACCAAAATCACTAAGGGGCACTAGATGCACTTACAGTAACCATCAACGGCGACCGGCCTCCCGTCTCGCTGGACGACCTTGTCAAAGCTCTTGGTATTGCGCACGACATCCAAATAAGTGACTTGCTCGTCGAAATCTGTCCGCCACCGGCTGATTTCTTCGTCAGGTTCGGGACAACTTTCGACTGTAGTCGTGTGTTAGTAACTTCCCGGCGTTTGTTCTGCAATGGCACACTGGTGAGCTTTGACCGGTGGCACCCAGGTGAAGGAAATATGCCCTAGAGGCAATAATAAAGTTATTATTTATTTCCTTATATATCATGATAAATGTTTATTATTCATGCTAGAATTGTATTAACCGGAAACATAATACATGTGTGAACACATAGACAAACATAATGTCACTAGTATGCCTCTACTTGACTAGCTCATTAATCAAAGATGGTTATGTTTCCTAACCATTGACATGAGTTGTCATTTGATTAATGGGATCACATCATTAGTAGAAGGACCATGTAGACTAAGGCCCAGGTGGTGATCCTGAGCTTGTGAAGGACCAGGTAGTATAGCTAGGCTTACCCAAGCCTCTTTTATTTTACTAGTTGTCTGTACTCAGACAAGTTACTTCCGCTGTTGGCTTGTATGCTTGTATGACTTGAATGTGGGTCGTGTGACCCGTACTTGTGTGTATGCTATGTATGGCTCTCTGAGCCTTTACATAAAGTACTTGTGTCGTAGAGTCATGTTGTGATGCCTTGTTGTATTTGCGCATATCGAGCATATTGTGTGTATGATTGAAATGCTTGGTATGTGTGGGATCTGACTATCTAGTTGTTTATCTTTAGTAGCCTCTCTTACTGGGAAATGTCTCCTAGTGTTTCCATTGAGCCATGGTAGCTTGCTACTGCTCCAGAACACTTAGGCTGGCCGGCATGTGTCTTTCTTCGTTCCTGTGTCTGTCCCTTCAGGGAAATGTCACGCGTTGGGTACCGGAGTCCTGTTAGCCCGCTACAGCCCGGTTTACCGGAGTCCTGCTAGCCCAGTGCTACAGCTCGGAACTCACTCGCTGATGACCGACACATTCGATGCTGGGTCATGGATGCCTGTCCCTGTAAGTCTGTGCCACTTTGGGTTTACAACTAGCCATGTCAGCCCGGGCTCCTTATCATATGGATGCTAGCGACACTATCATATACGTGTGCCAAAAGGCGCAAACGGTCCCGGGCAAAGGTAAGGCGACACCCGTGGGAATACCGTGCGTGAGGCCGCAAAGTGATATGAGCTGTTACAGGCTAGATCGATGTGACATTGAGTCGGGGTCCTGACAGCGTTGGCATCAAAGCCGGACTGCCTGTAGGTTCTCCAAGCCAAACTGGTCGATGTTGAGTCTAGAAATGCTTTAGTTATATGTAGGGTAATTGATTGTGGGATGGTACGTAAGGCTCTTTTTACTCCTTTACCTCATGGCTTTCTGATCTGAGTCAGTCCATTCTTCCACCGGGGGTTAAGGATTAGGATCTCTTCTTTCTATCAGGTTCACGTGTTACTAATCAGTAGTACCTTATAGGTTTGATGATTACAAGCCTAGTTCAGTTCTACTACCCTGTTATGTTGTTAAGTTGGACCCAGAACCTTGATACGATATTGTTGAGTGTCTATGCAATTCTTTGTAAAATGTCTCAAAATCCTTTTTGAGCATTTACAGCCGTTATGCTGTCCAAATTCTGCTAGAAATTCTAATGCCTTTGCATTGTGGTTGTGCATTCAGATGGCCACTGGTGATCAAAACCAAGTGGTTCGTCTGACCAGGTGCATTGATGTGCCCGGTCATACGGCTATGTTAGTCCGGGTAATGATCGAGAGGGGTTACCGTTGGTATCCCGAATACACGGTCGAAGAGCAGTTCTGAGACTTCAATCAAAGCCAGTATCTCTGCACTGTCAGGATATTTCCCTCTTATGCTGGTTCTACCAAGCCCCTCCACTGTTCCTACGGACTCGGTGTTACTATTGAGATGGCTGTGCAAGATGCTGCCTACTCTATGATGACCATCATGCGAGTCAGGACTGGCCTGCTTCGCAACACCGACTTCCGGTATATGCCAGCTTCACTCCCTGGAGCGCACGGGTATCTCTGGGCTATCTATGCTGACTCCAGTCAGGAGGACTCACTAACTCGCACCACTGCCGAGATGCTCGAGGATAAGGACCGAGAGAATCGGGCCTTGAGAATGGAGCTTTTCAACACCCGTGCCGATCACTAGGCCACCTTGACTCGGTTTGCACCGGCTGTGCAAGCTGGATATATGGATATGAGAGACCTGTATCCTGTTAGATCTGCTCTGCGAGACATGATGGATTGGCGTGATGTGGGGGGCATCACCCCACCTCGTGGTCCCCGCAGGCCACCGTTTGTTGGTCCAAGACCTCACCCTAGCCCTTATGGTCCACAGGCTCCTCAGGACCGTCTGTTCCCGGATGCTCACGTTGAACTTCCAGGCTATGGAGGAGACTTCTATGAGAACTACTACGGAGATGTCTGAGTTAGTAGTAGTTCCACTAGTATTGTAATAGTTGTATTTCCACCGTCCTGCGTGATTTGTGGAATATGACTTAGTGTGTATCAATTCCGGAGGTGTAGGAAAAATAATGTATAGGAGCTTGGAATGCCTCCGATGAGATCTAATCTTCCTTTCACCGTAGTAGTACTTTGTTTGGTCTTGTACTAAACCTTGTATGGTGTGTATGACGATGGAATAAAAGAAGCAGTTTCTGTATCTACCATGTCATACGGATGATCATCTTGCATTCCGAGTTATCCATTACATTCTACATTTCTATTTCAGAATCTTATCATCCTGGACTAAACCATTGTCTTGTTTTCCTAGGATGGTCAACACCCGCAACAACCCTGCTCCCCCAGAGCAGGCCGGAGGCAGCAGAGTTGGGGAAACAAACCTGCCTCACCCTCCTTCTCTGGCCGAAGTTATGCTGGAAGCCGAGAGAAACAAGCGGGAGACCAACCGTTTGTTGGAGCGCATTGAACAGAACACAGCACAACATCAGAGGAATAACTTGGTGTCGCTCAGTGACTTCATCAAGTTACACCCACCTACCTTCCACCACTCCGTCGAGCCTCTCGACGCCGATGACTGGCTTCGCAGCATTACTCACAAGCTACGTTCTGCACTCGTAGCTGAGGCTGATAAGGTCACCTTTGCTGCATATCATCTCGAGGGCCTCGCCAGTCTCTGGTGGGAGAACTATGAAGCTATGCACCCAGCAGGCCATGTCACTACTTGGGCAGAATTTAGCGAGGCTTTCTGTGAACATCACATTCCGGAAGGTCTCATGGACCGTAAACGTGAGGAGTTCTGCAGCTTCACCCAAGGTCAACTCTCTGTGGACGCTTATAGCAGGGAGTTCGGTAACCTAGCACGCTATGCCACCGAAGAAGTCTCCATTGACGCCAAGAAGCAGGCAAGGTTCTGCAAGGGACTTAGCCCCGAGCTTCGCCGAGATCTCCGTCTGCATGAGTGCACTTCTTTTCAGAAGCTTGTGAACAAAGCCATCAGCACTGAGACAGGTCAGACTGATTTCGAAGCAACACGCAAGCATGGCCGTGACATGGGTTCTTCATCCAGTGCTGGACCACAGAAGCGCTGGGTGTGGGTGCCTAACACTGCCCTGCCACCCAGGTTCACACCGAGGCCATCCTATCAGGCGCCTCGTCCAGCTCAGCAGTATGCACCAGCTAAGCCCTATGGTGGGCCAACCAACAATGCTCCTCCATGCACCAGCCCCGTGACGTGCTTCAAGTGTGGGGAATCGGGCAACTACATGCGTGAGTGTCCCCAGACCAACCCCAACCAGTCTGGAAAGGCTGTTGGCCATGGCAAGCCAGCAGGGAAGGTGTTCTATGCCAAGCCGGCCACCACTGCACGTGGCCATGTGAATTGTGTCTCAGCTGAAGAGGCCCAAGAGGATCCCAACGTCGTTCTCGGTACGCTCCTTGTTAATTGCCACCCGGCATCTGTTCTTTTTGATACTGGTCCATCTCATTCATTCATATCCGAAAACTATGCACGCTTGCATAACACCGCATTCTGTGACATGCCTTCCACCATGGAAATTTCTACTCCTGGTTCTAGATGGCAAACCTCTAGAGTAAGCCATGAGAATGAAATTCAGGTTGACAGACTTGTTTTCCTTGCATCTTTGATAGCTCTCAAATCTTCGGATATTAATATCATCTTGGGTATGGACTGGATGTCAGCCCATCATGCCAAAATTGATTGTTTCTCTAGGACTGTTCAACTCACGCACCCTTCGGGAAAGATAGTTAATGTATTGACCCGAATAGCCAAGCGACAGCTATATTCTCTTAATGCCAGTCCATTGCCAGACCTCGAAGACGTTCCGGTAGTCCGGGACTTTCCGGATGTCTTTCCAGAAGAGTTGCCAGGTGTCCCACCTGACAGAGATGTCGAGTTCGTGATAGATCTCATTCCAGGAACTGTCCCAATTTCTAGAAGACCCTATAAGATGGCACTACTAGAACTAGCTGAACTTAAGAAACAACTCGATGAGTCCTTGAAAAAGGGTTTCATCCGTCCTAGTTCATCTCCATTGGCTTGCCCCGTCCTCTTCGTCAAGAAGAAGGATGGTACGGACCGGATGGTTGTAGATTATCGACCCGTCAACTTGGTCACAATAAAGAACAAGTATCCGCTCCCCAGGATCAACGACCTATATGATCAGCTCGCTGGATCCTCAGTCTTTTCTAAGATGGATTTGAGGTTGGGCTACCATCAAATCAAAATCCGGAACGGGGACATTCCCAAAACGGCCTTTGTTACTCGTTATGGCCAATACGAGTACACCGTCATGTCCTTCGGTTTAACCAACGCTCCATCCACTTTCTCTCGGTTAATGAACTCAATCTTCATGGAGTATTTGGATAAATTCGTCGTGGTTTACCTCGATGATATACTCATCTACTCCAAGAACGAGGAAGAACATGCCGAACATCTAAGGCTAGTGTTGATGAAACTTCGAGAGCATCGCCTTTATGCCAAGTTCTCTAAATGCGAATTTTGGTTGCCAGAAGTGACCTATCTAGGACATGTAATTTCTGGTAAAGGTATTGCTATCAATCCCGAGCAAGTTCAAGCCGTCCTTAATTGGACTCCACCTGAATCGGTCAAGCAAGTTCGGAGTTTCCTTGGCTTAGCGAGCTATTGTCGCCGCTTTGTCGAGAATTTCTCCAAAGTTGCTAAACCTCTAACTGAACTCCTCAAGAAAGATAAAAAGTTCGAGTGGACTCCACAATGTGAGCACAGTTTCTAGGAACTGAAAAGACGCCTAACTTCTGCTCCCGTACTGGTACCACCAGATTTTTCCAAGGACTTTGTTATCTATTGCGACGCCTCGCGACAAGGACTAGGTTGCATTCTCATGCAAGATCGACACGTAATTGCTTATGCTTCACGACAATTACACCCACATGAGGAAAACTACCCTACTCATGATCTAGAGCTTGCAGCTGTAGTCCATGCACTCAAAACCTGGCGACATTACCTCCTCGGTAATCGTTGCGAAATCTTCACTGATCACCAAAGTCTGAAGTACATATTCACCCAACCGGATTTGAATCTCAGGCAAAGACGTTGGGTCGAGTTGATCACAGATTTCGACTTAGGGATAACTTACACCCCGGGAAAAGCCAATGTCATGGATGATGCGCTAAGTCGTAAATCTTATTGCAATAATCTAATGTTGCAACAAAGTCAACCACTTCTCCACGAGGAATTTCGGAAGCTTAATCTTCACATCGTTCCTCAAGGATTCCTTTCCACCTTGGTGGCGAAACCTACTCTTACGGATCAAATCATCACTGCCCGAAAACGAGATAAAGGAATATCTCGAATCAAGGAGAACATTGCTAGCGGAGATGCTAAATGTTTCTCTACAAATGATCGTGGTGTTGTATATTTTGAGAACCGTCTAGTGGTTCCCAAGAACCAACACTTACAACAGTTGATCCTTAGGGAGGCTCATGAATCTCCTCTCACCATTCATCCCGGTAGCACTAAGATGTATCAGGACCTACGCCAGAGGTTCTGGTGGACTAGGATGAAGAGAGACATTGCTCAATTTGTTGCTAATTGCGATGTCTATCGTCGTGTAAAAGCAGAGCATCAACGGCCTGCTGGCACCCTTCAACGCTTAGCTATTCCGGAATGGAAATGCGATAAAATTGGTATGGATTTCATCACCGGTTTTCCTAGTACCAAGAGAGGGAATAATGCTATTTTCGTCGTTATCGACCGTCTTTCCAAAGTGGCCCATTTCTTATCTGTTCGCGAGAGTATAACCGCTAGTCAATTAGCAGACTTGTACATCTCCCGAATAGTGTCTCTCCATGGTGTTCCACTGGAAATTAACTCGGATCGAGGAAGTCTCTTCACCTCTCGATTTTCGGAAAGTTTCCAAAACGCTATGGGAACCCGCCTTTCCTTTAGCACTGCCTTTCACCCTCAATCAAGTGGTCAAGTAGAATGAGTCAACCAGATCCTAGAAGACATGCTTCGAGCTTCTGTTATCTCATTCGGAATGGATTGGGAGAAATGCCTTCCATTTGCTGAATTTGCTTATAACAACAGCTATCAATCTAGCTTGGGTAAAGCCCCTTTTGAAGTTCTCTATGGACGAAGGTGTCGAACGCCTCTTAACTGGTCAGAAACCGGGGAAAGACAATTCTTTGGCCCGGATATGATCCAGGAAGCAGAAGAGCAAGTTCGCATCGTTCGTGAAAAGTTGAAAACAGCCCAATCTCGTCAAAAGAGTCAATATGACCGAAAACATAAGGCTATGCCTTTTGAGGTTGACGAGAAGGCTTACCTTCGGGTTACTCCTCTAAAGGGAACCCATCGTTTCGGTATCAAGGGCAAATTGGCTCCTTGCTACATTGGACCTTTTCGCATTCTCGCCAAACGAGGAGAAGTTGCCTACCAATTGGAACTACCTCCGCATCTCTCCAGAGTCCATGATGTCTTCCACGTTTCTCAACTCAGGCGTTGCTTCTCGGATCCTATCCGTGGAGTGGACCACGAAATGCTTGATCTTCAAGATAATCTCACGTATCGAGAGTACCCCGTTCGTATCCTCGATCAAGCCGAGTGTACCACTCGACGACATAATATCAAGTTTCTCAAGGTTCAATGGTCGCACCATTCTGAGAAGGAAGCTACATGGGAAAGGGAGGATCGTCTTCGACTTGAGTATCCCGCCTTCTTTCCGGAGGAACCTAAATCTCAGGATGAGATTCTTTTGAGTGGGGGTGAGTTGTCACACCCTAGCTAGTTCATGCATTAGAGTGTTGCATCATGTCTATTGCATTCAACAGAAACTTGAAATGGGGATGACAGAACCCCCAGCCCCCTCTGAATCCAACTAGGGTTTACTAAAAATATTTTCAATGAACCTGAAATGCCCTTCTAAAATGTCCATCATTTTTGTCTCGGTTCAGAACCTCTGCCAAAAGTGGTGCACAATTTTCTAGGTCATCCTAAGGTCTTTGAATAAAATCATAAGTATTTGAATTTGGGCATTTAAAATTTATAAAATATTTTAAATGTTAAAATAATCCTAAACTAAAATGTTCCATGTTGTTTATATTTTAAACAGTGGGCATGAGCAGTTTGGGGATTTTTGGAGTCGCTCAGGTATTTTTAGAAAGTCCACAAAGCTACAAAAATAAATAGAAAACAGAAATGAAAAGAGAGAGAGGGAACTACCCTGGCAGCCCACCAGCCAGCCCACCTAGCCGGCCTAGCCCAGCCACCGCTCCAGCAAGCTGCTTGGCCTCGCCAGGCAGGCAGCCAGGTGCTTGACGTCGGCACCGTAGCGCGCCACGCAGCTGCCTGCCGCTCTGCTTCCTCCTCTCGCCGTTCTGCCGCCCTAGGTCGATCACCCACTTCCCCCTCGAGCTCACAGACACGCTCCCTCCTCCCCAGCTCCTCTTCCTCGCTCTCCTGCACCACGGCCGACGCCACCGCCGCCGCACCGCCACCGTAGTCGCGCTCTCCGTCGTCCTTGCGCCGCGCCACCGTGTCCAGGAGCTTCGCCGCCCTCCTCTCTGTCGAGCAAGCCGAGCCCCGAGCGCTCGCTTGCCCCGAAGCCACTGCACCGACCTCGTTCGACCTCGCCACCGCCGGAGATCCCTTTCGCCGTCGCCGCCGCACCAGCTCGTCCATGACCGCGCCGTCAGCTTCCTCAAGACCGCCGTGAGCCTGGCTACCTCCCCCTTCCCTTTCTTGCTCTCATGCACCACAACGAGCGCACAGAGCTTCACCGCACGCGCTGCCGCCGAGCTCGTCGCCGACGTGTCTCCGGCTAACCACCGGCCACCCCACCATGTCTAACGCACTCACCATAGCCCCAGGAGCTCAACGCACCTCACCACGTGCCTCGCCGTGCCCCGTAGCCTCAGATTCATCTTCACCCAACTCCGGTGACCGCCAAAGTCGTTGCCGGCGAGGTTTCCGGCCACCCCGAGCTCAACCACCACCACCAAGAGCTGCGGCTCGTTCCCAGCTACACGTAGATGCCCTCCGCCGCTCATTTGGCCGCCGGAATGCACAAATGCACTCTCTCCGCCACGTCTGGCCTCGCCGGCGGCTAAACGCCGGTGTGTTTGACCATTGACTTTGACCAGGGTGGGCCCAGGTTGACTCCCCTGAGTCTATGACAAGTGGGGCCCCCTCTGCTAATTAACCTAGTTTAGATTTAACTAAATTTAGTTAGTTAATTAACTACTGACATGCGGGACCCACTGGTCGGTTTGACCTGGACCAGCTCCGTTTACCACTGACGTCATCCTGACGTGATGCTGACGCAGTAATTTATTTACTGGAATTATTTCTACACAGGAAATTCCAGAAAATACTACAAACTTCAAAAAATCATAGAAATTAATCTGTAGCTCCAAATGCAAAGTGTTATATATGAAAAATGATCAGAAAAATCCAATCTATCCATCTGTACTGGTTTAATGCATGTTTAATCAAGTTAACCTGCTGTTTAGCACAGAACAAGATAAAGCACTTAAAAGGGCCACTCATGAGTTTGAAACTTGAATCTATGGTTCAAAATAGTTCAAACCCATCTGGTCATAGTTGCATTAGCCCAATACACTCATTTTGCCATGTCTCATGCATGCATAATATTGTTGCATACTATTTGGTGATGATTGTGTATCGGTACTCTCTGCGGCATGTCCTGCCCTCGAGGAGTACCGTGATTACCCCAACGAAGAACAATACCAGTGCACCGACCCATCAGGCAAGCAACCAACCATTTGATGATATCGATACAATCCCATGTTCTTGCTCTTTTACTGCATTAAGACAACGCGATTCAAACTGCTGTGTGCTACGGTAGTTGAACCCATTTCCTCTGCATGACCTGTCATTGCCACAGTAACTAGATGAAACCCACTAGCATGTGTAGGAGTTGATTGAGCCATATGATTGTGTTGTTCCTACCTTGCTATGCCTGCTATGCTTAGAGTCGTGTCAGGTCTGGTTCATCTGGGTGATGGGCTAGAGTGAAATGATCCTGTCAGTATGAGAGTAATGTGTTGAACACGATTTGGTAAAGGTATCGATGAGAGGCCATGTAGGAGTACATGGTGGGTTGTTTCATTGAGGCCGTCCTTAAGCACTGAGATCTGTATGTGTGATTTAAGAATCAGCTACTACCATACATTGGGCCCTGAAATATGACCCCGCTCGACTTCTTATTCACCCTAGTCCTCTATCCAGGAGTTGCAAGTAGTTTCTGGTGTTTGTAGCCTACTGGAGGCCGTGGACAGCGCTGACCGTGGGGTGGGCTGTGATGCGGTAGGTACGTGGCCGGGTGTACCGGATGCCCGTTTGGTATCTCGGGAACCCTGTTCACATCGTTCGGGGCCGTATGTGGAAACCTCGGCCGAACTCCCTGCGGATAGAACCTGAATAGGCGATAAACCTGGACTAGAGAATTAGGTGTTTAGGTAGGTCGTGGTCTACACCCATGTCGGCTTTCGCTTGAAGTCTGCCGAGCACATGTCGTGTGCAGACGCTAAGTGGTGGAAACATGTATGAATAAGTACACCCCTGCAGGGTTAACATCATCTATTTGAATAGCCGCGTCCACGGTAAAGGACTACTTGGTTGCCTATACAGTTCATAGACAAGTAAATGGAAACTACTAAAAGCCTCAAGATAAGCGTGAGTGCCGAGGATGGCTCTTCCGTAGGAAGATGGAGGTGGACCCTCGGTAGTGTATTGAAGTGGTGAGTAGTGGACTCGAGTGCGCAAAACCATTTCAAGTTGGAGTCTCGTAGGATAGCTTAGCCAAGAGTCAAAGCTGGCTTGCTGCAATAACCCCACCAACCCTTCTTGATAATGTGCATGTATGTAGGATCTGATGTAAGTCTTGCTGAGTACATTTGTACTCATGTTGCTTTAATTTACATTTTTCAGAAGATGCTACAACCCCTTCCGACGGGTTCTTCGTAGACGTTGACATCGATGAGTAGACTAAGGCCCAGGTGGTGATCCTGAGCTTGTGAAGGACCATGTAGTATAGCTAGGCTTACCCAAGCCTCTTTTATTTTACTAGTTGTCTGTACTCAGACAAGTTACTTCCGCTGTTGGCTTGTATGCTTGTATGACTTGAATGTGGGTCGTGTGACCCGTACTTGTGTGTATGCTATGTATGGCTCTCTGAGCCTTTAAATAAAGTACTTGTGTCGTAGAGTCATGTTGTGATGCCTTGTTGTATTTGCACATCTCGAGCATATTGTGTGTATGATTGAAATGCTTGGTATGTGTGGGATCTGACAATCTAGTTGTTTATATTTAGTAGCCTCTCTTACCGGGAAATGTCTCCTAGTGTTTCCACTGAGCCATGGTAGCTTGCTACTGCTCCGGAACACTTAGGCTGGTCGGCATGTGTCCTTCTTCGTTCCTATGTCTGTCCCTTCGGGGAAATGTCACGCGTTGGGTACTGGAGTCCTGTTAGCCCGCTACAGCCCAGTTTACCAGAGTCCTCCTAGCCCAGTGCTACAGCCCGGAACTCACTCGCTGATGACCGACAAGTTCGATGCTGGGTCATGGATGCCTGTCCCTGTAAGTCTGTGCCACTTTGGGTTTACAACTAGCCATGTCAGCCCGGGCTCCTTATCATATGGATGCTAGCGACACTATCATATACGTGTGCCAAAAGGCGCAAACGGTCCCGGGCAAAGGTAAGGCGACACCCGTGGGAATACCGTGCGTGAGGCCGCAAAGTGATATGAGGTGTTACAGGCTAGATCGATGTGACATTGAGTCGTGGTCCTGACATAGCCATCCATTGCAGCGTAGTGGATGTGGTCTATATCTAGTACATTCCGCTTCCATGCATGACGATGAAACGTGTGATGAGGTTTCTCCAGTTTACCGTACGAAGGATAAACCACGGCTCCTGCCAGGGTCAACATTGATGGCTGGACACTTTAGGGCAGCAGCCGATTCTTCTGGAAGTCGAAGGGGTTTCCTACAACGAGCCCTATCCGACCCAGGACATCCTTGTCATTCCTAAAGTCTACAGTAACGAATTTGACTAGGTTGCTCTTGAGGAAGTTCTCAAAATCCAGGCATTCAACATCGGCATGGCAGATGTGGTGGACCAAGCATAAGTCATGCACGCAAACCTGGATCATGGCGGGCTTCTTCCTCTCTTCCTCGTTTAGATCCTTCTCTCGTCCCAGGACTGTGGTGTACTCAACATCTAGCCCAGGGACCCACTCATCATCTGAGTTTTTTAACATGCGTCTGAAGTGAGAAAGGCATCCTTTCACTGTCGTGAAAGAACGGGTGTAGATGACGTCGAACTCATCGCCGGTGATGGTTATAACCTTGTACTCACCGCCGATCATGGAGATTTGGGATGGTATGGATTTGGGAGGAGGGTTAGGATTAGTGGAACTGCCGTAATGTGAAAGGACATGATGACTAGGAGCGAACCACCGTAATAATAAGGGATGTGTGGGGACGAGTAGGAGCGAACTGCCAGCGTGCGAATGGCAGGGTAGTGGCTTTCCATTCTCCCATGATACGTGCTTCCGGGAGCCCTTGGATCTGAGATCAAACGGTTACATGGCGTGATTCTAGACCTATGGGTGAATATCCTATCCTGGAGGGTTATTCTGCAAATTTTTAGCAACTTAGCATGCGACCGTTCGATCTCAGATCCAAGGGCTGCCAACAGCCCATATCATGGTCACGCCTACCACGACCGTTGCTTCGCTCGCACCGTCGCGCCCTTGGAGATTTAACACGGTGCGTTAGGCTATCTGATGTTGGCATGTCATCACTTAGTCACTCATAATACAACAAGGTGAGCTATAAGGTTGTCTATAAGTGTATTATTTTTACTTCTCTCTATCTCTTTCTTCATACTCCCTCTGTCCCATAATATAAGAATGTTTTTGGCACTAGTGTAGTGCCAAAAACGTTCTTATACTATGGGACAGAGGGAGTAGTATTTATTGCATTTGCCAAGGAGTGACCTCTTCCAATGAAATGGTGCTTCGATGAGGTGCTAAGGGCATTAAATGGCTTAGCAATCAAGTCCCCATTGCATAGGTGCTTATTAGTTTTTTGTTGCTAAGTTTGCTTCATTTAATTAGCTATAGACTAGAAATTGTCTTTTCACCTAGGTACACGTGCTTAGCACCGTTTCTTCCTTGGGTCACCAAACTTGCCACATCAGACTTTATGCCTATATGGCAAGCTTAGCACCTATAGGAGCAAGTAAGTACTACAATAGTGGGCTATAAGCCCGCTTTACATGGCTTTTTTTCATATGTGGAGGAAAGAGGCAAGGAAAAAGTGGAGACGTGGGCTCTCATGCAAGAGACAGCCTCAACTACATGGTGGAGCATTAGGAGAGGCACCTTGTCGGCGTCCTGGGAACGGGCGTCCCCAGACTTGCCTGCCTGCGGCCTGCTGCGTGGCTCAGCAGGGGCCCAGTACGACCCGCCTTCATGAACCCAAGTTCAAGACCCTCGCGAGGGGCCAAGCCTCGCGGGGCGGACGACGCTAGGATTCCTCAGGGGCGGCCTCACCAGGCAGGCTGGCGAGGAGGCGGAGAGATCAAGGCAAGGAGTACCTCACGAGGTGCTCGTGACGCAAGCCATGACGATCAAGACCAGGCGGGCGCCAGCCAGTGCAGTGTCCTCGTTTCCTCTTTGGTGGGAAGGGGGCAAGCATAGGCGCGGAGTGCCAAGGCATCAGGAAAAGGTTTCCATATCGGTGCAACGAGACCAAGACTAGCAGAGCGGCAGGGCAGAGATCACCATGGAGCCCAAGACGGCGTCATCGTCAGTGCCTTTGGCAGTCGAAAAGACCACCTTTAGTCAGGATAGCTTGTACTAACTGTCCCCCTTCAAAATGGCCGTTGTTGGCGCCCTTCCCGTCAATATTTGGGAAGAGGACCAGGGACTCTATAAATAGAGATAGCCACCACAGTAGAGAGGGGGATCATCTCATCTAGAACCAAGAGAGATAGATCGAATCCTTCCCAAGTAGAACACCGCACCAGCTCAAGAACACCCCTCGCAAGGCTGTTCTTCCTCTGTACTGTTCATCATCAGCCCCAGAGGCAATCCACCACACCACACACTGGATTAGGGTATTACACCACAACGGTGGCCCGAACCAGTATAAACCTCATGTCCCTTGTGTTGTTCATCGTGCTAGCTTAGAATCACGGCGAGGTTTTGGGGCGTGGATTGGTAGGGAGAAGATGTTCGTGCGCACCCCAGAGTTCGAACCTTAAGGGTTTTGCTGGAACTCGATATCTGATATTTGGCGTGCCAGGTAGTGGTGCGCCGGAATCTTCTTTCCACCGTTCTCCGTTCCATCACTTCGTCGCATCCATGGCGGACGCTCGCCAAGCACGCCGAGCGTCGGGCTGCTCTCACCACCCGCGTCGCTCAGACGGCTCCCGTCGGTGGGCCTCCTCGTCGTTCTCCGTCACCTGCCGCCAAAGCCGCCACCGGCCCGATGGGGAACGAGCAGCAAACATCACTGCTGCATCCCTCGGTGCGGCGGGAAGGCCGCACCGCCACTCCGTCGCTGACTCCAACTGGTTCGTCGTCTCACGCTCGTCGGGCTCCCACGGATGCGCAGGCCGCATTGCTCCTGGCATGTGAGCTCCTGCACTACTGCCCCGTCGACGACCTCTATGAGGAGTGGCTCGCTCGGATCACCGAGCTCGTCAGCGCTGCAGGGGGCTCTCCTGTGTCGTCCCTCTTGCTGCCTCGCCCGCCGTCCGGCATGGGCGATGCAGCTCAGGAGGTGCCTCCACCACCTCCTCCCCAAGGAGGCGCCCTGGCTCCAAGGCGCGCGGCCCATGGACGAGACCCACCGCGTCCAGCGCCCGCGCAACAAGAAAGGAGCTGCCAAGTAATCCCTCGGCCTCAAGAAGGCGCTCGCGTGCTCCCTGCTCCAGCACGGCAAGACCGCATCCCTGCACCGGCACGCCAAGACCCGATGCTGCCCCTGGCGGCGGCACACGAGAACCGTCAAGAGAAGGCCCGCCTCTGCAAAAGGCTCCGGTGGCCACCGCAGGCTGCCGCACCTTCACCACCGAGTTGCGCAGCGTCGCCTGGCCAGGCAAGTTCAAGACGGACCTGCATCCTCGCTACGACGGCACTGCCGACCCCGTGGAGTTCCTGCAGCTCTACAAGCTCGGCATCAAGGCGGCCAACGGAGACGAAAAGGTCATGGCGAGCTGGTTTCCCATGGCGCTCATGGATGGTGTCCGCACCTGGCTCCTGAACCTGCCTCCCAGCTCGATCTCCTCTTGCGACGAGATGCACAGCCGTTTCATCACCAACTTCCAGGGCACTCGCGACTGCCCTCCGGTCGTGGGTGACCTGCGCCGCATCAAGCAGCAGCTGGGAGAGACCCTGCAGAAGTACATCCAGCGCTTCAACAACGCTCGCCTCAAGATTCCCAAGGTGACTGAGGAGACCATCATCGCAGCGTTCTCCGATGGCGTCCGTGACATCAAGATGAAGGAGGAGCTTGCCATCCACGAGGAACTGTGCACATCTCTGGACCTGTTCAACCTGGCGACCAAGTTCGCAAGAGCCTAGGAGGGGCGCCTCTCCCTCCTCAAGCTTCCAGCTGCTGACCCAGAAGAGAAGAAAGCCAAGGCCAAGGATGTGAAGCGCAAAGGAGCAGCATTGCTCACAGCATAGCCAGAAATGAAGCACGGCAGGGACCAGCCGGAGTCGTCCAAGGGCAACCGATTCTGCGCCTACCATAACCTCTACACCCACAACACCAACAAATGCCAAGAGCTCAGAGCCGTTCGAGAAGGACGCATCGGTCGACGCCCCAAGCGCAACGACCGGGGCTACAACCGAGGAGGAGGAAGAGGTGGAGGACGATGGGACGACCGAGGCCCTTGCCAGGAGTGGTGTGACCGCCCTCGCGAGGATCACTGGCAGGACCAGCCTCGCGAGGGGGCTTGGAGGGATAAGTCTCGCGAGGACTGCCCGCAGGGCAACGTAGGCCTTCCTCCTCTGCCACCACCGCCAAGAAGGAATGATGACCACCACCAGGACGATGGGCCTGGGGGCTTCCAGGAGGCACGTGCTATCGCTTGCATGTTGGGCAGAGCCCAGGCCCCAGCCTCTCAGTGTATCTTCAAGCAGTTTGCTCGCGAGGTGAATGCAGACCTCCCCAAGATCGAGGCCACGCGCCCTCTCAGGTGGTCCACGTGCGCCATCACATTCAGCTCAGCGGATCAACTCAAGTGTGCGGCTATGGCTGGCATCCTCCCAATGCTCTGTTCCCCAGTCATCAGCAACGTGCAAGTTACCAGGACTCTCATCGATGGTGGCGCGGGACTCAACGTTCTATCTGCGAGACGTTCAACAACCTTCAAGTGCCTTATGACCAACTTCAGCCAACCAAGCCTTTCTCAGGAGTTATTGATGGCTCCTCTACTCCAATGGGGCAGGTTCGCCTCTCTGTCACTTTCGGACAATGTAAGAACTACCGCACCGAGCTCATCGACTTCGACGTTGCCCACATTCGCCAACCATACAACACCATCCTCGGGTACCCAGCCCTGACCAAGTTCATGGCAATGACCCACCATGGCTGCAATGTCCTCAAGATGCCGGGAAGTGGCGGGATCATCATAGTCCCCTGCGAAGAGAAGGATGTGGTGTGCTCCCTCGAGCGCGCCTTCTAAGATGCATCATTCGAGGACCCGGACCGCAAGAGCGAAAACCCTCCTGAGGCAGTTCCCAAGAAGAAGAAGACATCGCCCAGCTCGAGGCCTCAGGAGGTTGGCACCTCCGGAGGAGTCACATCAGGATCCACGCCCGTGCAAGGGCCGCCTCCCTCCATCGCATAGGAAGGCGCGCCCGGCGTCCTCCTCTGGCAGGGCTCGGGGGCTCTCTTCTAGAGGGCCTTAGACTTTGCCAAGATCACGAGGGAGGCGCTCGGACACCAGTTGGAGGTGTGCTTTGCGGCACGCTTCCCTTAGGAAGGCATGGGGCAAGGAAGGCCCAACCCTCAGGAGTTCATCACCAAGACCACTCAGGAGCTTCAAGAATCAAGAGTCATACGCGGCTATCGCCACCTATCTGGCGTAGCTCCCCATCCAGGCGAGGATGGCGGGTTGCGCGTCTGCATTGACTACCCAGGGCTCAGCAGATCCGCATCTCAGGAGCGCTTCTGGCCTTCATGCGTGAGACGTTGCGAGGGTCTGCTGCACAACTACATTCGCATACCCTTCGGCCTGCCGAACGCGGCTGCCACTCACCAGCGTCATCTGCGAAGCATTCTGGCAGCTCAGGAGGCCATGCACCACGCTGTCCTGGCGGAGATGGAGGTGGTCCTCGAGGAACCGCCTGGACCCCCAGAGCCTCCCGAGGCTCAGGGCTCCGGTGGATCATGAGGGTCGGCCTCATCACCACGCGTCCTCAGCTACTTCAACACCCCCTCTACAATGGTATCAGGTGACATCTTCCGAGTTCATCTTAGCTGGGAGCGCCCTCAGGGCTGCATCATTCCCAGTTCGCGTGGGTCTGTCCCTGCGACATGTATCCCTTTTGCTTATGTCTTTAGTTTACCTTGCCGGGGGTGCCCCTCGGGCTGCATCATCCCCAAGCCGCTCGGGCCTGACCTAGTGGCATGTATCCCTCCTGCTTTTACCTAAGTTCATTTGCCTTTCATGCTTAACCTGCCTGTCATAATCGCCTGCCCAATTGACACCTACCTTTGGAGCTGCTCGCGCTGGCACGACGCTTGTGCATGGGTCTGTCCCTGCAATGTCGATAAATCTGAGCGGTCGAGCTCTGGCCCGCGGCAGCCCCGCAAGCGTCACCTCACCAGGCCCTTAGTGCCCTCACCACTCTCTTGGAGCAACCAATGACCGGCAATCAAAATGGCAACCCGTGCTTTTCTCGTGTTGGTTTACAGGAACTTCCTGAGGCCTAAAACGGGAGGCATCACAAGCTCTCTCCCTCTCTTGCCCGCGCGATTCGCTTGCACGTTAAAAGGGGGGCGCCTGAGCATCGCGACTTAGGAGCTCCTACTGGCTCTCCAGCCCTCACCCCCTGGCCTTGTCCACAACATCGCGACCTGGCATACCAGCGGCGGCTGAGCTCGCTTGAGGGCCAGGACCCGAGGATGTAGATCACGAAGGAGAGTGCGGGGAAGAGAGGGGAAGCTCGTGAAGGCCTAACCCAGCTACATCCCAGCTGCCGATGTCCAAGCCCAGCGCAACGCGAAGGAATGACTCCATGCTTTCAAGATAAGTCTCGCCCCTGGGATAGCTAATTGATGCGACACAAAACCTCCACTTGACGCGGCTCTGTAGAGGCAATGTTGCCTTCCTTTCTCACCTTTCGGCGGATGCTTGAGAACTAAAGGGGACCTCCTGAGCATCGCGCCTCAGGGGCTCTTACTGGACCTCGAACCGCTCACCTCCTGGCCTTGACCACGGCATCGCGACCTGGCATACCAGCGACGACTGAACCCTGCCCGGGGACCGGGACCTGTCAGCATAGAGCACCAAGTCGTCGCGAGGTTAGAAAGGGGGAGCCAAGCCGAAACAGGACATGCATTTGCACCGCTTCATAATAAGGATAATATCAACAAAAGACGTTGCAGACCCTTTACATGCCCCGACGGGGTGTTTTCTTAATTCCTCGCAGGGAACAAAAGACGCAAATCCTAAGGAGCCCTAACTACACGCGCCTCCATGGCTGACGCCATCATCAACAGTGGGCCACGGGAGGCTGGCGCCAACCCCATCCAGATTAGCCGCGCCGGCATCCTGATGCAGCTGCCTTGCTTCGAGCACAACGCGAGCTTGGGGGCACGCAGCTGTCGTCGCTCGTCTCCGGAGTCACGAAGATCTCAGGAGAACCGCAGGACTCCCAAGCATCGCCGCTGCTGCCAGAGGAGCCATTGGGGAAGCGGGTGGCAGGCCTAGCCCTTGCCGCATCGATGTCCTCGCCGCCTCCTCTGGGGCAGCACTCCAGCCGGCGGCCTTCTGCATCGAAGACCTTGAAGAGCATCAAGGAAGCGCCATCATATTCAAAATGAATCACGAGGGCACCCCTTGTTCGGCAGACCTGGGCGATCTCGCCCCAGGTTCGGGTCATGTAGACCTTGCCTGGAGCGATGACTTCAACCTCCGCTCCGGTCACCGGGGTACCGTAGTCGGCATGCTGCAACCAAAGCTCGAGAGGCCCCCTCGACGGCATCTCGAAGGCAAAGAAGGGAGGAAAGCGAATCCAGGAGCTTGGAGGCATCGCGGCGTGGAGCACGATCTCATGAGAAGAGTCCACGCTGAAGAGTCCACAGCGTGGACTCCAGGAACAACGACGCGCACTGCCAAGGCTCGTCGGCCTCGCCTGCGGCGCGGACAGCGTCGCTCGCCATCCCTTTCTTTAGGGCCCTTGGCCTGGGCATACAGGGGTAGCGGAAACCCAGGAGGCGGCCGCTCGTACAAAGGCCTCGACATCTCTGGCCTTGCAACCTCATCGTAGTGGCTAGGGACCGGCCGTTTCTTCCGCGGGAGCGGGTCGGGCCCCTCCCGAGGGACCTTTCCTTTCTCTTCGAATGAGAACCGACGGATCGGTTCCATTGGCGGCAAGATGGAGGAGGAGCAATGAAGAAGAAGCAATCAGAGCAAGAAGAGATGGGCAATGGGAGCTCACGCCTCTCCGTATTCATAGTCCAGAGAAGGCCAACCGTCAGCCTCCACGATCACAGGTAATCATGACTCTTTTTGCATGCAGTAGGGACTCGTCAAGTCGGGCAGTTGCCGAGGCAGCATGGGGAAGCGGAGACGCCCACGTCCAATCAACCGTCACGCCGTGACCAAGGCCACATGCTGTTGGGGCCCGGGGCGCTCCGTACTTGCCATTTAGCTTCGCTGCTAGGCCAAGTCCGAGCGTGCTTTCGGCCTGGGGGATACTGTTGGCATCCTGGGAACGGGGGTCCCCAGACTTGCTTGCTTGCGGCCTGCAGCGTGGCTTAGCAGGGGCCCAGTACGGCCTGCCTTCATCAACCCAAGTTCAAGACCCTCGAGAGGGGACAAGCCTTGTGGGGCGGACGACGCTAGGCTTCCTCAGGGGCGGCCTCACTAGGAAGGCTCGCGAGGAGGCGGAGAGATCAAGGCAAGGAGTACCTCACGAGGTGCTCGTGACGCAAGCCATGACGATCAAGACCAGGCGGGCGCCAAGCGGGCGCCAGCCAGCGCAGTGTCCTCGTTTCCTCTTTGGTGCAAAGGGGGAAAGTGCAGGTGCGGAGTACCGAGGCATCAGGCAAAGGTTTCCATGTCGGTGCAATGAGACGAAGACCAACAGAGCGGCAGGGCAGAGATCACCGTGGAGCCCAAGACGGCATCATCGCTAGTGCCTTTGGCAATCGAAGACCACCTTTAGTCAGGATAGCTTCTACTAACTGTCCCCCTTCAAAACGGCCGTTGTTTGCTCCCTTCCTGCTCAATATTTGGGAAGAGGACCATGGCCTCTATAAATAGAGATAGCTACCATAGTAGAGAGGGGGATCATCTAATCTAGAACCAAGAGAGACAGATCGAATCCTTACCAAGTAGAATACCGCACCAGCTCAAGAACACCCCTCGCGAGGCTGTTCTTCCTTTGTACTGTTCATCATCAGCCCCGGAGGCAATCCACCACACCACACACTGGATTAGGGTATTACACCACAACGGTGGCCCGAACCAGTATAAACGTTGTGTCCCTTGTGTTGTTCATCGTGCTAGCTTAGAATCACGGCGAGGTTTTGGGGCGTGGACGGTAGGGAGAAGATCTTCATGCACACCCCAGAGTTCGAACCTTAAGGGTTTTGGCGGAACCTGATATCCGACACACCTGTATGGAGGTGGTCAGGAATCAGGAGACTCACGCCGGTCGTAGCGCCGCAGTTAAAATGATAATGGCAAGTCAAATCATGGGCCCCACCTGTCCAGCAGTAACTCGCTGTCAAATCACACAGCCCTACGTTTGCAGCAGCCTACTCCCTCATCTTCTTGCATCTCTGTCGAACCGACTAGGCGGAACTGCCCCGCCTACCATGCAAGAAAAGCCCCACCCTCGACTTTTAAATACAACTACATCCGCTTAAGAATCTAATGATATACTTTTTGTGACATAGTAACTCATATTTAGTTAGTCAAATGGATGACCTAGAACTACGTGCACGCCCTATAAACCGAGATGCCTAAAAATAAAAAACCGAGACGGAGAGGGTAGTTCAACACGTATCTTTTTAGATCAATATAGTTGGGATTCACCAAGGAGCAAAACCAAGTGGCAGGCTGCTCCTGTCGTGTTGGCGTAGCAACTCAAGCAGGGTCAGTCCGCACACGAAATGGCGACACACTTAACAGGACCCCTTCGGCCGACATGGGGCTCATCCACAGTCTTGTTCCACATGCGATGCACCAAATTACAGTTCGGAGCAACGGTTGGAATTGGAGGCACCCCGGTCGTAGCGCCGCAGTAGTAGAAAATGAGTGATGAGGGGTCAAATCACAAAGCCCCACCTTTCCCGCATTAAGCTGGACGGACGAAGCAAACATCATTTCACTCTAGGGCGCAAGAGCATAAAGAAAAGAGAAAACAATGATGCGTGCGGCAGCTACCTAGGGCATCCTAGGGTAGGGGTCTCCACTACAGATCCTTTTTTTGAAAGCGCCTCCACTACAAATCGGCTTCTCCCTCGTCCTCTTGAAGAAAACCGATGATGAGTGCGGCGTTAGGGTTTGTAGGAGTACTACGGCGTGCGGGGCCACGTCGTAGTAAACGGGTTTGATTTGACGCCTTAAATATGTGTGGGCCGCTTGGTTTTATGGGAACGAGGCAACATTTTGGGTTCGGGGACCAGTGGAGATATAGTACGTACAAAAGATTGTGGACGTAGGTTCGACCAAAAGGCAATGATGCATGGGCCCTGCATTTTGATATACCCGGGGCCGCGTGAAATTTGCTACTCTACTCGGAACTAGTAAGGTACACATGCATTGAACGCATGAGATTTCGAAACCAAATTATGAATAAATACACACTATAGCATGTAAAGCTTTGAGTCATATATGCATGATGTAGATGTTCATTTAGTTCTTATAGTTCATCTCATTCAAAATCCATTAGTTTTATTAAAATGTTAAGATTCATGGGGTTGTGCATTGTAAAGCATAAAGTAAAAAACAAATAATGGCAATTCATTTATAAAAAAATTCAATTATGATACAGAAGATTCTAGAACAATGGAGAAGTGCTTGTGTTTTGAGGTTTGTGCATTATGCTTATGTTCAACCATGGAGTCTTCTAAATTGTACATGTGGCAGATCTGGTGGAATGTTGATGATATCCAACGACCAGTAGTGCTCGGATTTGCCATCTCTGCACTGTCAGATTAGCTTCATCCAGTGACCATCTTTCAAAGTTATTGCCACACTATATAGTTCTTGTGCCATAGTTGCATGTCTTGGAAAAAAGCTACTAGTGGGTTGTACTAGCTATTTAGGAATAGAAGATGTATACATGGAAGTTGTAGGGAAAGAGATGACATGGAGTATCTCAATTCCTATGAGTAGGGATTGGAAAAGAGATGTCATTTGGTTCACATCATAGGAACTTTTCTATTGAATCTAGAGATGACATCTATCTCAATTCCTATGAGGAGGGATTAGAAAAGAGATGTAATTTGGTTCATATCATAGGAACTTTTCTATTAAATATACGCTAATGTTTATTTTCCTTTGAAATTAAGGGAGTATCGGCATCTTCATCTTGAGGTAGGCGTAGTGGGGCACAGCCATGAACTTGGCCAGAGCAGGGCGACCAAGCAATGCGTGGTAAGGGCTCTCTAGATCCACTACTTCAAACCATATTGCTCCTCGGCGGAAATGATCCTTATCCCCAAAGAGAACATCTATCTTGATCTTGCCGATTGGTGCGCAGGACAGGTCGGGTACGATGCCGTGGAACACAGTCCGACTAGGCATGAGCTGCTTCGTCTTGATGTTTAGCTTCTGCATGGTGTCACGATACAGTATGTTGATGCTGCTCCCGCCATCTATCAGCACGCGGGAGAAACGGGCAGCTCGCCTTTCTGTTGCAAGGGTGGCGTCCAAAACTAATGCATAAGAGTCGGGACACGGCATCACCTCTGGGTGATCGGCCCGGCTCCAGCTGATAGGCTTCTCCGGCCAGTCCATGAACTCAGGGTTGTTGGAGGCGACCGCGTTGACTTCTTGGTGCTGTCGGCGCCGGCTACGCCGGTCTTCAGGCTGGCTTGTAAAGACGATGTAGGCGGCATGCTCATCGGGGAACTCATCTTGAACAGCCCCGACCGCTGGCCGAGCGGCCGGCTGCTAAGGAGCCGGAGGCGGCTGACCAGCAGGCGGAGGCGGCACCAGCCCTTCGCCCTTGGAGATTCGTGTGAGCCAATGGCATTTTTGAGTCGTGTGGTTGGACGCCTTCGCGCTGCTATGGAACTTGTAGGGGGCATCAAGGGCTTGTTCGTAGGAGAAAGCCGGCTGCCAAGCAGGCCTTTTGCCCTTCTGCTTCATGGGCGCGGGCCGCCCTTCGGGTTGTTTGTCTTCAACCGTGGCCACCTGCCGACTGGTGGAAGGCGGCATAGGGGCCTTGCGCTTGTTGTCGTTCAGGTACAGGCGTCGGCTAGAGTCCCCAGCCGGCGTCTAGGGAGCCGGAGCGAGCACCTTCCCGGAGGCGTCTACTTGGAGCTCGGTCATCATTGAAGAGTCGGTCGTGGCATACTTGTCTGCTATGATCAGCAGCTCGTCAAGGGTAGTCGGCTCATCGCAGAGGAGTTGGTTCTTGAGGAGGGTGCCTTCTCGTCACCCGGCGGTGAAGTACTCTATGGCTTGAACCTCGTGCACCCCCTCACAGGAGTTGCGGAGCTCGGCCCAACGCGTGAGGTAGTCGCGAGTTGATTCATCAGGCCCTTGTACACACAAGGAGAGCTGTCGGGGCTTGGGAGCCCGCTTGTAGGTGCTGGTGAAGTTGCGGATGAAGGCTTCTGTAAAGTCTAGCCAGCTGTTGACGTTGTAAGGCTTGAGGCTATTGAGACAGGTGCGTGCCGTGCCTTGGAGCATGAGGGGGACATATTTCACGGCAACACGCCTGTTGCCGTTTGCTATGCGAACTGCGGTGGAGTAGTCGATCAACCAATCTTCCGGCTTCACGGAGCCGTTGTACTTGGGCGTGTCTCTTGGGAGCGAGAACCCTTTGGGGAAGGGCTCATCGCGGATGCGGGTGCCAAAGCAAGGCGGGTTGACATCGTCTTCTTCTTCTAGCGCTAGGGATCACGCTAGGCGGTCGATTCGATGGCGGGCATCGTTCTCGCCGACTCCTTCGCGGCGGCCTAGTCGGCCACTGAGAGTCGGATGCGTGACAGGC